>NW_006399958.1:2847169-2850787 GCF_000299155.1 Elephantulus edwardii
GTGCACGGGAGGAGACGGCCCATCTTTCTCCCGTGGAGCAACTGGTGGATTCGAACTGTCTGCCTTTTGGGGTGGACAATGCGACTCCTTACCCAGGAGGCCACCAGAGCGTCCCATTTTTGTTGCTATGTGCCATCAACCTGGAATCAACCCTAGTAGATTTACGCTGCCCTTGGACGGGTCGCGGCTGAGCGTGTACATGGAGATGTCCGTGGAGGCGAAGCCCGGCGCGCCCGCGCCGCCCGCGCTCGTGTCCCGCGACGGCGACGGCTCGCTGGAGCGGGAGCTGGAGCGGGAGCGGCGGCGGTAGCGGAAGCGGTAACTGGGCAGGCGCAGGATGGCCGAGGGCCCGCCGCCGCCACTGCCGCCACTGCCGCCCGCGCCCCCGCCGGCCTTGAGCAGGTCCGAGCGCGACTGGCAGTGCGCCTCGCGGCTGCGCTCGATGTACATGTTGACGGCCAGCACGCCGATGACCTCGGCCAGAATGAAGGACAGCCCGCCGAAGTAGAAGGACCAGCCGTACGAATAGTGGTTCTTGCGCTCCTCGTCCCGCTTCGGGCCCGGCTCGCCCGCGTTCGCCGAGATGTAAACGATCACGCCGATGATGTTGCTCAGGCCTGGGCGGGGGACGGGCGGACGGGAGCCTCGAGGACGCCCCGGGCCTTCCGGCCGCCCTCCCCGCGAGGACTGACACCGCCCGGGTGCCCCAGGACCCCCTGCCCCGGTGCCCCAAACACCCCCCCATGGTCCAGGCTCCCCGCCCTGTCCTAGTGCCCCAGGATACTTTCTTGTGCCCAACGCCCTCACACAGGTGCCCCTGGTCCCCTGCCCCAGTGACCCAGACAAACCCCATCCTGGTGGCCCAAGACCCCCGCCCCGATGACCCAGGCCCCTTTGCCCCGTAACCCAGGACCCCCGCCCCGGTGACCCAGACACCCCCGCCATGGTGGCCCAGGACCCCCGCTCCAGTGACCCAAGACCCCCGCCCTGTCCTAATAACCCAGGATACTCCGCGGTGCCCCAGGCCCCCCTCCCACCCCGGTGCCCCAGACACCACCACCCCCGGGTGGCCCAGGCTACCTGCCCTGTCCTAGTGAGCCAGGACACTCTCTGGTGCCCCAACACCCCTACCCACGTGCCCCAGGACCCCCCAGCCCCAGTGACCCAGACACACCAGCCCAGTTGGCCGAGGACCTCCCACCCAGGTGATCCAGCTCCCTCACCCAAATGACCCAGAACCCCCACCCCAGTGACCCAGGATAATCCACAGTGACTCAGGACCTCCCACCCCAGTTACCCAGAATACTCCTCGGAGCCCCAGGACACTCGCCCCAGTGACCCAGGACACCCGCCCTGTGACCTAGCTCGCCCCCTACCCAGGTGTCCCAGACACCTCCTGTCCTAGTGACCCAGTTCCCCACTGCCCCACCCAGGTGACCCAGACATTCCCCCTTGCCCCGGTGACCCAGGAACCTCCCCCCACCTCGTGACCCAGAACCCCTTACGCCCGGTGACGCAGCCGCCAGCCCTCCCCTTCCCCCACTTCACCTCCTGGGCACCAGTGGCTCAATTCTAACCTGCGCCCCAGATGACCCACCCGAGGTGTCCTAACCCCCTCCCCAGGGGGTCCAGGCTATATGCGTGTGTGTATATATATGCTATAATAGCGTAGGCACTGCTCAGGACAGCCCAGCCTGGACCACTGACTCAGTCCCGGACCAGCCGCTCTAAGATCCACCCCACGAGCTGCTCTCACGTCGCCCAAGCCCTGCCCAATTGACCTAGCCCCCCTTCTCCTACCCGCGCTGCCCCATCTGCGCCAGGCCTCGCCCCACGTGGCATGAACTCCGCTTCTGCAGATCAAGCCCTGGCCAGCCGGCCCTAGCCCCGTTCCAGGTGGTTCAGGCCTCACCCCTAGACGATCTGAGGTCAGCCCAGGAGCCTGAATCCAAGAAAGGGTTCACCACAAATGGTGGAGACCATCCTCGGGCATCCGGCCTTGGCCAGTCCAAGCCCCACTCAACTGGTCTAAACACCTCCCCATCTCATCATCTACCCCAGCGCCTCCTCTACCTGCTCAGCGCCCCCCCCCCCCATGATTCTGCCTCCGCCTCCAATGACGCAGGGCCAGCTCCTGATGACCGAGGTCATACCCCGTTATGGTGCTAACTCGGCTTTCCCTCATGTCTCCAGACCCTGCCTTACCTAGTCCAGGCTATGGCTTCAGCAGGCCCAGGGCCAGCCTCCCAACACATCCTGCCTTCTATGAAGCCACTCATGGGTCTCCAGGTCCTGCTCCATAAAGTCCCTGCCGCGGCCTCCTGGGAGGCCGCCCCAACCTGCCCTCTAAACCTACTGCTGCTTCAGATTCCGATCAGAGTGACCCTGGAGCAGAGCGCACAATGGTCCCATAAGGTTTCGAGGCTGGAAAACTTGACAGAAGCAGAAAGCCTCCACTTTCTCTGGAGAAGCGCAGGTGACTTAAAAAACAACAACAAAAAACCAACCAGTGGGCCGTTTTAACAGCACCAGCCACCAGGGCTCTTTTCAGAGTCAAAGCCCCTGCCTCCGGGTGGCTCCGACTCCCCGCTGACCCTCCAGTGGGTTTCCACTGCTGTAGACGGTGACAGGAGGACCACAGAGCAGCGGGTGGGTCCGAACCCTCGGAGGCACACACAGCCTTTGGTTAAGCAGCACAACTCGGGAGCGAATACACCGTCTGCGCTCCCTATGTTGTTGCTGTTATGTGCACGGGAGGAGACGGCCCATCTTTCTCCCGTGGAGCAACTGGTGGATTCGAACTGTCTGCCTTTTTGGGTGGACAATGCGACTCCTTACCCAGGAGGCCACCAGAGCGTCCCATTTTTGTTGCTATGTGCCATCAACCTGGAATCAACCCTAGTAGATTTCCAGAGGTAGTTAATCTTATGGGCGAAGTGTCCATCTTTCTAGCTGGTGGATTCAAACCACAGGCCTCCGGGATTGCAGTGCAGCTTCTTATCACTAGGCCATCAGAGCTCCCTGGAACTCCCCATCGTGGTTCTAAATGAGAGTCGAATCTCCCTCAAGGGTGTGCAAAACTGTGACCATCTTACAGAAAACACTTGGATTCACCTTTCTGCCAGGCTCAAACGGTTCAGATCTTTCAATTGGCTGCTGAGTGCTTTTAGTACCGCGCCACTAGGGCTCCTCAGAGGTTACTGAAGGATCTCAGAGGGGAGGATAGGGGCAAAGGGCCGCTTGGGTCAGATCCTTTGGTGACTCTTGAGAGCCTTAGTCTGGGCTCAGCGAGGAGCTGGTTCCCACATCTTAGAGCTGACCTTGACTCATTGTAACCCCACTGAACTGGGGCCAGTCATCCCACAGGGTTGCCAAAACTGGCATCTTTATGCAAACTTGACTGCCATCTGTGTCTCCTGTGGAGAGGCCCGAACCAGCAGACCTTCTGGGGAAGCTCAGCTCTTTAACCACTAGGCCCTCATCAGGGCTCCTAAGTTTTGAAGCTCCCGGTCCCTGATAATCTAGATCTTAACTGGTTGAAGCTGGTCCCTTCTGACCCTGGTTCAGGCTCCTGGATAAGCAGGGTTACTTTACACTCTGAAAATCCCACTGCACTAC
>NW_006399958.1:2851141-2856199 GCF_000299155.1 Elephantulus edwardii
CAGGGTAAACTCCTTCTTGGACACCCCTAGAGTGGAGGATGTCTCCTCTTTGTAAGTAAAATGACTCCCCTCCATCTGCATTTCAGTCACTTTCTCCCTCTACCCACCCTGCTTTTTAATACCCCATGCATCTCTCCAGGTTCAAGGTCTTATTTCTGTCCCAAGGTCCCACCTCCTTGGCCAAGCGCCTCCCTTATTGTGAACTCTAACTTCCCAGAGCCTCTAACACGAGCCGATCGGAACCTGTAGGTGCTTGATTCCCTCATCCTGAAAACTCACCCTTGCCCAGCGGGTGGCGATGGAGCTTGGGAAGAAGCCGGGAAGGCGCGCGCGCGTGCACATAGACACACACCCCCAAAAACCTTGGAACAGGGCCACCCCATCCGCCGCCCCTTCCCTCTGCCTCTCACCTGCTGCCACGAACAGGATCCCTGCGCCCAGAATGATGTTCCTCTTGGACTTGTAGACCCGGGAGGCAGCCACACACACGCCCCCGAGCAACAGGAGGATGGCACTGAGGATGGGGAAGATGCTGGAGGCGCGCACGACCCCTGCGGGAGGAGGGGAGGCGGGCTGGGGTCCCCAGGGGCCGCGGCCGGTCTCTCTGGAGGACCCTCGTGCCCCTCTGCTTCGCTCCTGGCTTTCCTTGTCCCTCCTCTCCCACCACCCATTTTCTCCCCTTTTTATAAATGTTTTCAGTCTGCTTTTCCCTCTTGCTGTTTCTCGCTTTCTCAGTCCCTTTTCTGGTTCCTGGGAATTCTTCCCTCCTTCCTCTCTGACTTTTGCTCTGAGGTTCTCTATTCCTGTAAATGACCTTTTCCTCCTTTCTCTTTCTTGCACATCCTCTCCTCTTCTGCAAATCTCTGGGGTCCCCCACGCCCCTCTTTCCACCAAATCGCTCATTCACAACGTCTTCCCCCTTTCCTAATTTTCTTTAATTATCTATCATATATATAATTGATATGTAATTCTCTTTCCACTTATTTCCTTCTCTCACTTCCCCTCTTTTCTGTTTTCCCCCTCTAGGTCTCTATGTAAACATCTATATAGATAATTTTTCCTCTCTTTATGCCTCTAATTTGTCTCCTTTCTTGTCAGCTTGGCTTTTTCTAACTCGCTCTCTCTCGCTCTCAAAATCAATCCCTATATTCCTCGGTCTTTCCATCTACGATTCAAAATCTACAGGATGACAGTAAGTATCTTTCCATCTCTTTCTCCCTCTGTAGTTTTTTCCACCCCCCTAAAGAGCCCAGGCAATCAGATTTTGCCATTTCTGAAGCTGGCTAGGGTCGCAGCCAATCACAATGCAGGGTTTGCGGGTGCCCGCGGCAGCTGCCAATCGCAGCGCAGGCTATTCCCGGCGGAGAGGGGAGGGGTCAAGGGGGCGCTGAACCAATAAGAATCAGAGGATCTCGGGGTCTGTCCTGGGATTGGCTGCGATGCTAAACACAGCGTGTCCATCCTCTGGCCCATCCTTCTCCAGCCACCCCACCCACCGTGGGCTCTGGGGACCCGGGACCCCCACGTACGGAGCAGATACTCCGCGCTGTCATGGTCATAATCCGTGTCCTCTGGGAAGTGGTTGATCTTCACGCAGACGCCTCTTTTCAACCCTGGAGGGGGATGGGGATGATAGTGGGTGGAAGTTGGGGCTCCCCCACCCCAGAAAACACAATTCCCTTTTCCAGTTCCTATCTCCCTCTGGGCTGAATGGGAATCAGGCAGCAGGCCCTGGATCCTGACCCCAGCCAACATCTCAGATCACAGGCCCTGCTTGACAGTTAAAAGTGAGAATCTACCCTGCAGGTGCTAACTGCTGACTTTCTTCACTTTGTGAATCAATGCTCAAGCCACTGTGGCTCCAGGAGCGAGTCTTTATTTGAAGGATCCCAGCTACTGAAACCCCATGTGAAGGTCGAATCTAGGCTTGGGTTTGCGGGGTGTGTGTGTGTGTGTGTGTGTGTGTGTGTGTGTGTGTGTCTTGATTCCTTATCACCACCACCACTCTTTTAAAAAGAAAAACAAACTGAGTCTATGAGGATATTCCCTAGAAGGTCACACAAGACAAGACAAGTCACTCAGCCTCTCTCGGCCTCTGTCTGTGTTGCAAGACAGTAGATGCTGGGTCAATTATTTCAAGGCTTGCCTGCTCCAGGCCATGGTCTTTAAAATTGTTTCTATGCATCAGAGAGCTGGACAATGACTAAGGTTGACAGAAGAAGAATAGATGCCTTTGAGTTACGGTGCTAGAGAACAGTCTTGAACATAACCGTGGACTGCCAAGAAAACAAATCGGCCTGTCTTGAAGAGGTTGAAACCAAGACTCTCCTTGGAGGCTAGGATTTTGAAGCTCTGTCTCACATACTTTGGGCACGTGGCCAGGACGGACTGGTCCCTGGAGAAGGACATCATGCTCAGAAGGGTAGGTGCACAGTGCAGGAGAGGAAGACCCCAGATGAGATAGACTGATAGAGTAACTGGGGTGATGGGAATAGGTGTGTTGGAGTCAATGAGACTGGCTCAGGACAGAGTAGGCTTCAGAGCTGTAGTACACAGGGGCGCTGTGAGTTGCAGGCACCTTGATGGCACATAACAACAGCTCATGCTGAGAAAGGCAGAGGGTCCGCAGAAGAGAGAGAGAGACCCTCAACAATTTGCATTGTCTATAACAATGAACTCGAGCGTGACCGAGCTGGCAAGAATGACTCAGGACAGGACGAGGTGTTGATGAATGAATGATGCTATGAACGATGGTCAACTTGACAAAACCAAAACACTAAACCCACTGCTACTCATTCAATTCGGGCTCATCGCGACCTTGTATGTAGGACAGGGAACCGCCCACAGTTTCCAAGGCTGTAATCTTTACAGAACATTGCTTTGCATCTCTCCCTCGGAGCCACCAATCTTTCAGCTAGCAACCAAGAGCCTCAACCAGTGCGTCCCCAGGGACCTTTACTGCTCAAAGCCACAGCTGTCAGTCTCTTGGACACACAGCAACCTTTTATGGGGCTTCTGCGAAACCTTACACATAGCCACCTCATCTTTCTGTCAAAGGGGAGGAGGTAGATTTGAACCTTCTGACTTAGCTCACAGCCCTACTCACCACCAGGACGCCTTTATGCAGCATCTAATAGCTCAGTAGTGGGTGCCAGTTGCCATGGCAGCCATCCAGACTCATGCCACCCCCCCATGTGTCACAGGAAAGGCAACCCATGAGGGCTTCAAGGCTGTGGCCTCTCAGAAGCCGATCACCAGGCTTTTCTTGGGATGCACCTCCGGGAGGGTCCAAACTTAAGATTCTCGTATTCAAGTGCTTTGCTGTGCATGCCCGCAAGGCAGTCCTAACCCAATAGAACAGACTCCAGCTCTCACCCCACGGGGTTTCCTAGTCTTGTAGGCCTTTGTTGAAGCAGCTGCCACATGGTTCTCTCTGAGTGGCTGGTGGATTTGAACCCATGACCTTCAGGCTGGTGAGCTAGTCTCCAGCTCAAAGAGAGCACCGTGCCATCGAGTCACAACCAACTCCTAGCTGGCCTGCTAGAGGCTTTTCAGAGGCTGGGCATTACACACAGACGGAGGTGGCCCATCTTCCGTCTAATTAGTGGGTTTGAACCGCCTGCCTTTGGGATGGCAGCACCACTCCTTCCCCACTAGGCCACCAGAGCTTTCATGACCTCTCAGCCAACAATGGCCCACTATATGCATCGTCTGTGCTGATGCTGGGGAGTAACAGTGGCGTCATCTGTACGGTGTTGTGTTGCTGACAGAAGGGCTGTTCCTCTCTGGAGGTTCAAATCCACCAGCTGCTATACAGGAGAAAGAGGGGCCATCTCCTCCTTCATGATCTACAGCCTCAGAAACGCCATGAAGGACGGTCAGCGATGAGCCAGTTCCCTCTCGACACCCACGAGCTTTTGCTGAGACCAGTGCTAAGCCTGCGATAAACCCCAGGCGGGAGGATGGACCAGCCCCAGAAGACTTTCAAGGCCAAGCTCTACAGAAGCCGACTGACGTCATTCTCCTGTGAGAGGCAGGTGGATTCCAACTGCTGATCTTCTGCGGAGGAGCTCAGTGTTTAACCCACCCCGCCACCAGAGCTTTAGCCCGTGGGTAGGGAGGACTATCCATCCCTTCCTTTCTGCATTGAACCTGGAACCCTCTGGAGAGAGATGAGGTGATTGAAGCTAAAAAGATGTGCACAGTGGCGGGTGAAGGAGGTGGTGCAACCTCGCCTCCTTTCTTCCACATGGTTTCCTTCTCCTGACCCTCAGATTCCCCTCTTCACACCCCTTGGGGATGTCTCATCTCTGGAGGTACCTCCTGTGTGTCTCTCCAGCATCCAGGTTTTATGCACTTGCTGTGGGTCGTGCCAGTGACATTTTTCATCGATATAATTCTTACCTGTTTGTGGTGAGCTGGTGGGGCATCTCATTCAGAAAGTTTTCCCTGATCTCTCTCATTTCTTTCTCTCATTTCTCTCTCTCTCATTCTCTCCCTCTCTCTCTCACACACACTTTCCCATCCCACTTCACAGTTAATCTCATTCCTTGCCCCCAGGTTGAGCCACCTCCCGGTGCGAACCAACCCCCTTTCTGACACACATCACAGGGCTCTGAGATCTCCAGCATCCTTGCTGAGCTTAGGGTTCTGAAGAGAACTTTCTTTTCTGTCTCTGTGTGTCCTTTGTGCCACCCCAGAATCTCCTGGCTAAACAGACTCCTAGCTGATGCTCCGGGGAGGTGGGGCTCCAAGACTGTCCGTTACATGGATGGAGAGTACCCTTTTTTTTTCTCCTGAGAAGGGTTCAATCAACAATGAATGACTGAAAACACAGTCCTTTTGGGGTTGATTGGTTGATTTGAACCCTTAGAGAGACACAGCCTTTGAGGCCTGGACCTGATAAACAGGAGATCTTGAGATATTGAGGTTGAGATCTTCAGAAAACGGTGCTTTGAATGAAGGCATGAGAAGAAAAGAAAGAGAGAGAGAGGAGGGGAAGGGAAGGAAGGAAAAAAGAAAGAAAAAGAAGGAGAAGGAAGAGGAGAAGAAGAGGAA
>NW_006399958.1:2856349-2860380 GCF_000299155.1 Elephantulus edwardii
AAGGAAGGAAGGAAGGAAGGAGAGGAGTGTAAGGACAGTGGAAGGAGAGATGCAAGGCAGACATGAGGGGTCAGAAACAGTAGGGAAAACTGTGGGGGTATGGAAGGAATTGGGAAGGGAGAATGCGAGGCCAAGAGTGATCCGGGAAGAGGGGTCCCCAGCTGGTGCAAACATACATCTGGCTGCTGACCAAAAAGGCTGGTGATCTGACCCCAACACACAGGTACCTGAGAAAAACAGCCGGGTGCTGTCCTTCAGAAACATGTGTGGTTGTTTTTGTCATTATGGGCCATCGAGTCCAGTCAGGTCCAGCTCACGGCGACCTTGTACGCCGCAGAGCAAAGCTTTGCCTGGTCACTGCTGAGCCGGAGCCCCGGCTGTGACCTCTGTGCCAATCCAGCTCCCTGAGGGCTTCCTCTCTTCACTGGTCTCCACTTTACCAGGCACGATGTGTTTCTCCAGGGACAGGTCCTTCCTGATATGATTCCTAAGATATATCAGAAGAAGCCTCACCATCCTTCTCAGGGACATTCTGGCTCCAGTTTGCTCTTTGCAGCTCATGGTCCATCCAATGCTCTTTCTCAACACCACAAAGACATCCATTTGTCCTCCCTCTGCTTGTCCATGGGCCACCTCTCACAGGGATGTGGGGTGATTGAAACCACTTCAGAGTGGCTTGAGGAAGGTGCACCTTACTCTTTAAACTGACATCCTTGCTCTTTAGCACTTTAAAGGGGGTCTTTGGCAGCAGTTTTGCTCAGCGCATAATTGCATTGTGTTTTTGGTGAGTGTTTAAGCAGTCAGCTAGATCGCCTTTTTCCCCAGCAGCGTGTGATCACGTCTCTTCTCTGTGTCACAGTTTGGCTGCACGCTCAGTTGGCTGTGGGGTGGACACAGCTGATCTGCGCCAGGAAACCAACGGGCATGGGGCTCTCGTCACTGGTCTGGAGGCAAACCTGTGATACTGTCGAGGTCTGTCTGCACTTTGTGATGTGAACCTCGGGACACAGGACACACAAACACACTCTGTGTCTCTATCTGTCTCGGTCTTTCTCTCTGTCTCTCTTTTTCTGTCTCTCTGTCTGTCTCACTCTGTCTCTCTGTCTGTCTCAGTCTCTCTCTCTGTCTCCCTCTGTCCTTCTGTCTGTCTGTCTCTCTCTTTGTGTGTCTCTATCTCTCTGTCTTTCTCTGTCTCTCTATCTCGCTCTTTTCTCTGTCTCTATTTCTCGCTGTCTCTCTTTGTCTCTGTCTCTGTCTGTCTCTCTTTGTTTCTCTCTTTTCTGTCTCTGTCTCTCTGTCTCTTTCTCTGTGTCTCTGTCTCTCTCTTTCTGTCTCTCCCTCTCTCTGTCTCTTTCTGTGTCTCTGTCTCTCTCTTTCTGTCTCTCCCGCTCTCTGTCTCTCTCTCTTTGTGTCTCTGTTCCTGTCTGTCTGTCTCTGTCTCTCTATTTTCTGTCTCTATCTCTCCCTCTGTATCTCTGTCTCTCTTTTCTCTGTGTCTCTGTATCTTTCTCTGTGTCTCTGTCTCTCTCTTTCTGTCTCTCCCTCTCTCTGTCTCTGTGTCTCTGTCTGTCTCTGTCTCTATTTTTTCTGTCTCTATCTCACTCTCTGTGTCTCGGTCTCTGTCTCTCTCTGCCTCTTTCTCCATCTCTCTGTCTCTTTCTCTGTGTCTCTGAATCTCTGTCTATCACTCTCTTTGTGTCTCTGTCTCTCTATTTTCTCTGTCTCTATCTCTCTCTCTGTCTCTGTCTCTGTCTCTCTCTTTTCCCTGTTTCTATCTCATTCTCTCTCTCTTTTCTCTGTCTCTGTCTCTCAGTCTGTCTCTGTCTCTCTCTTTTCTGTCTCTCTCTCTGTGTCTCTGTGTCTGTCTGTCTCTCTCTGTCTCTATATCTCTTTCTGTCTCTCTGTCTCTTTCTCTGTGTCTCTGTCTTTTTCTGTCTCTCCCTCTGTCTCTGTCTCTCTGTCTGTCTGTCTCTGTCTCTCTTTCTCTCAGCTGTGTTGGAAATGACTCATTGCTGGCCCCCTCCCTGGTTTCTGAAGCTCTAAAGCACAAGTGAAGAGCTTGCCCATGGTTCTCCTGAGGAACTGATGGATTCGAACCACATCAGAGGCACCACGTCTGGCTTTAACAGCACAATCCCTTCCAGACTATGAGGCCTCCGAGCTCCCTGAATGGCAATCATCAACTCACCTCACCTCATGGCACGCGAGTCGGAGCTGACTCACGGGTGACCCCCAGCAGGTTTTCAGAAGTTGTAAAGCACACAGAAGGTGCTGGATTCAAACCAAGTGCCTTTGGGCTGGTGGTACATGTCCCTATCCACGAGGCCACAAGAGCGCCCTGCAAGACGATAACTGTAAGAATAAAGTTGGCCTCTTTTTATTCCTCCCTGAAATACTTACTCCTCTTGCATCCAAGATTCCCAATGCTTGATATTTAGCTGTTTTTTTGTGTGTGTTTTGTTTTTTTTCAGTGCCTGGTTTTTAACTCTCAAGTGATCATCTCTTTCTCAGCCTCCTTCCCTAGAAGCTGTTCATCTCTTTGAACTTCTATTGTTATAGTTATTATTATGTGCTGTTGAGTCGCCTGCAACTCATAGCGATCCTATGTACAACAGCCCTAAACTCTGCTCTGTCCTGTGCCAGTCGCACTGTCTCTGACACTCCCATCCCGATTACCCCAGTCACTGAATCAATCCACCTCGTAGAGGGTCTTCTCCTCCTGCGCTGTCCCTCCACCCTCCCAAGCATGATGTCCCTCTCCAAGGACTGGTCCCTCCTTACAACATGTCCAAAGTATGTCAGGTGGAGCCTCAGAATCCTGCCTCCAAGGAGCGACCCAGTTTAACCCTTTCCAGGACAATGATGATGATTAGTCCTTGTCATTGAAAATGCTCACAGCAGCGCATACACCGACGCAGCAGCTTCCATATGTAAAATGTGATGGCATTGGTGACATTTTGGAGTTGTACTCCAAAAGGGGGCGCTGCTGGCGGAGGCCACGAGGAGGTGAGCTACTAACCCTAAGAAGATGCCTCTCTGGTGCATCAAATCCATCAGTGGTTCCATAGAGAAAGATGGGACACCCCCTCCCATGTGATGAACAGCCTTGAAAAAAAAAAACAACCCACTGCAGGCTCAGCTATGTGTTCGTTCTGATAGGACAGCAAGGAGCCAGTGACTTTCCCATGTCATCCTTGCCTCTAATGTCCCTCTCTACCCTTTCCATTTTTGTGGTCCACTTGATCCCATATAACCCACTGCCCTTGAGTTGATTCCAACTCATTGAGTTCCTCTAAGGCTTGGTAGAACCTGTCCCCAGAGGGCTTAGGAGGCTGTAACTCTGTATGGGATTACAAACAGCCTCATCTTCTGTGAAATAGATGAACCCATGGAGATCACTCTTTTTTGGATCCTATGCAGATAGATCGTAAAAGAACACAACGCTCAAGGCAGATTCTGCACCTCCCTTAACCCCTCAGATCAACTGAGCTGTCATTCGGTTTTAAAAGAGCTCAGGGCATATTTCTGGTTTAAGGCTCAAAAATTATCACAGGACAATAGTTTCTGGAGTGACTCCTCCAGCTTCCACAGTTTCATAAACTCTAGATTTTACAAGCATTTAAGATTCTGTTCTGCATTTTCCTCCTTTTGATCAAGATTCTTTGACGGAATTCTGTTCTGCATTTTCTTTCTTTTGATTAAGATTCATCTATGGAATCTTTGATAAAAATGTTTAGTCATGATAACTTCAAAAAATTTTTTGTTTTAATTTTATACTGATTTATTTACAAAGGTTGAGTATATTGTTTTTCATATAGTAATGATAACTTTTAGTATATCCATGCATGAAGGATATACTAAAAGTTATCATTACTATATGAAAAAAAACCCAATATATGCAGAACAGATTATCCGGGAGGCTGGGCTCTATGAGGAGAAATGTGGGGTCAGGATTGGTGGACGATTTATCAACAACCTGCGTTATGCGGATGACACAACCCTGCTTGCTGAAACTGAGGAGGACCTGAAGC
>NW_006399958.1:2861124-2868726 GCF_000299155.1 Elephantulus edwardii
TTTGAACATTGGTAGGTGCCAGCAAGCTATGACTCATCGTGACCCTATGAACAGATCTGTATCCTGTTTCATCCTGATCTATCCTCATCATCTCTGATGTATCCGAGCCCGTTATTATAGACACTCTGTTAATCGTCTCATCGAGGGTCTTCCGCCCTTACACTGGTCCTCCCCCTTTCCCGGGACGATGATGATAAAAATTGAAGGTGGGTGAGTAGTCATATCTTTGGCTGCTCATCAAAAGATCAGAAGTTCTCACCCCTCTGCTCTCCTTTCCCCTTCTTGAATCCTGGTGCTTATTCTGCAATAATGGTCTTATACAGTATTTATAAGACTGAGTTTGTTCACTTAGCATACTGCTCTCCAGTCCCTCCCAAATTAGATACTACTTTATAAAATCATTGCTCCGTGTGCTGCATAGTATTCCATGTGTGAATGTACCATATGGGGAAGGGAGCTTAATTATAGGGTCACACAGTTTGATAGGTATGAGGGTTGTTGTTGTTGTTGTTGTTGATTGCCATTGAGTCGAGCGCAGCTCATAGTGACTCTGTGAACAAAAAACCTAATGTCTTTCCATCACTATCATCATTTCTCCAAGGTCATAGAGTTTCCAGAGGCATGTGGTTTAGGAAGTGGATGCCGCTCCTGCTTCCAAACCTGTTTTATAGCTGGGAGCTCCACCAAACACTGTCCACATTGGGAAACCATTCTGGTATTTGATACCCCAATAATACAAGGTTCAGCATCACAGCAAACCCAGGTTACTTCATACTGCAGATTGACAAAGAATGATGTACAAAGTGGAAGAGTGTTCCTCCAGATAGAACAGCACTAGTTTCACTTAGCAGTGGTTAAGTGTTATGAAGTCGAATATGACTAAGAGTAAGTTTTGTACAAAAGGTCTGAACTCTGTTCTATAACTAACATAATTTCTGTACATTGATAGAGTTTTTAGAGTTTCCAGAGGCATCTAGTTTAGAAAGTGGATGCCACTCCTGCTTCCCAGCATAAATCAACCTGGAAGCTCATCCAAACGCTGTACACGATGGGTAACGATTGTGGTATTTGACAAGACTACGGAACAGTGTGCAACATTATAGCAACACCAAGTTGTTCAGTTCATCAAGTAGACAAAAGATTGCCGTATCATTTAAGGGATATTCATTTGAAAAGTAACAAATTTGACTTCCCTTTATGTGCCCATCAGGACTGTCATCAAGATACAGCAAATAGCCAGACTCCCAGAGTGGAGGCTCCAGGCCCTGGCCAGAAGTCACATCACCTCCTCGGCAGGGTTTTAAAGCCACACCTTTGAGCAGATTTCCATCCTAAGAAAAGGCTCAAGGACACCTACTCTTGGAGAGAAAAGAACAGTAATATACATCAAACACAACCCCAAAAACTTCCCTTTACGTGCCCATCAGGACAGCTGTCAAGACGCAGCAAACAGCCGAACTCCCAGAGTGGAGTGAGGGGTGGGTGAAGGAAAAGGGAAACATCCGGAGTGAGACCAAGGTATACGAACTTTATAAGTAAACCAGAATAAAGCAAACAAATTTAAGAAAAGATCAAAAGTTTATGCTGTCCAGTAACTCTGCAGGAGAAAGAAGCAGGAATCAGCTTCTAGAAAGATTACAGCCTTGGGGTCCCTGTAAAGCAGTTCTCCTCAGTCCTGGAGGGCAGCTGAGGGTCAGAATCAACTCAATGCCACGGGTATGGGCTGCAGACTCAGCCTTTAAACCACTTCTTTCCCATTTCTTTGTGTCTCCATTCCCTCTCTTACTGACCTCCTTCATCTGTGTGCCAAGAACCCTTTGAAATTTATAGCTTCAACCCAGACTCCCTGCTGACGTCCAGACTCCCATATGTTATCGCCAACATCCTGACTCAGAGTTCACTGGACTATGACCCATGGGTCAAAACCAGCCTGTCAAATCCAGACAAGAATGGATTTTAAACGTTTTTAATAGTTGGGAGAGGAATCAAAGAAGACTATTATCTGCGACACATGAGTATCAAGCAAAACTCCAATTTTCAGTATTATCTGTAACCAGAATCTATATATCGGCCAGGAAGATGTTGTCTGCGCAGGACAAAGGAACACTGCATAGTTTAAAATCAGGAAAGACGTGTGTTACGGTTGTATCCTTTCTCCATACTTAGTCAATCCATATACTGAGCAAATCATTCAAGAAGCTGGACTGTATGAAGATGAATGTGGCATCAGCATTGGAGGAAGACTCATCTACAACCTGCATTATGCAGGTGACACAATCTCGCTTGCAGAAAAGCAAGAAGACTTAGAGCACTCCTTAACGAACCTCAAACGCTGTAGCTTACTGTGCGGGTTACATTTCAACATTAAGGAAATAAACATTGTTGCCATTGGACCAATCAACAACATCACGATAGGATGGAGAAATGGTTGAAATGGTCAATGATTTCATTTTACCTGGAACTACCAGCAACACCCATGAAGGGAGCACTCATGGAATCAAATGGCACATTGCATTGGGAGAAACCTGCTGCCAAGGACTTCTTTAGAGTGTTAAAGAGCAAAGACACCACTTTAGAGATTAAGGTGCACCTGCAGCATGGCATGACCATTCACATTGCTTCAGATGCACATGAAAGCTGGACAATGAAGAAGGAACACTGAGGAATTGATACCTTTAAATTGTGGTGTTGGCAAAGAGTGCTGAATATCCTGTAATGTGATAGAGAGCAAAGATACCACTTTAAAGACTAAGGTGCACCTGCCTCATGCCAAGACTGTTCACATTGCTTCAGACGTACATGGAAGCTGGACAATGAAGAAGGAATATTGAGGAACTGATACCTTTAAAGTGTGGTATTGGCAAAGAGTATTGAATATCTTTTAATGTGCCGGAAAGCAAAGATACCACTTTAAAAACTAAGGTGCACCTGCCCCACACCATGACCATTCATGTTGCTTCAGATGCACATGAAAGCTGGACAATGAAGAAGGAACACTGAGGAACTGATGATGCCTTTCAATGGTGGTATTGGCAAAGAATATTGACTATCCCACGGACAGCCAAAAGAACAAACAAATCTGCTTTGGGGGAAATGCAACCAGAGTGCTCCTTAGAGGCGAGGATGGTGCCTCTTGGTCTCACACACTGTGAGTGTGTTGTCAGAAAGGACCGGTCCCTGAAGAAGGACATCAGGCTTGGAAAAGGAGAGGAAGGCCCTCAGTGAGGTGGGTGGACATGGTGACTGCAGCAATGGGCGCAGGCACACAGAGGCTGAGAGGAGAGTGTGGAATCGGGAAGTGCTTCATTCTGCTGTACTGGGTGCCCTGCAGGTCAGAGCCAACTTGACATTGACGGCACCACAAATAGTGAGAGAATCAATGCCTGTTGCTGAAAGCCACCGCCTTGTGGTGTTTTTGTGATCGGTCCATCTCAAGGTGAGACATAATGCACACTCAAAGGATTAAGAGGCATTTGCAAAGCTGGGCTTCTGTTACCTCTCCGAGTGCACCTCAGGGCCATGTGATCCCTCACTCAGCGGCTCCTCAACAGTGCTCAGACACACACCCCAACCTCACGACCTCTGTGTCCAGGGCCTGAAGTCTTCCCGGCCCAGAGAACCACACAGCTCCCTCTCCCACTCTCTTCAGACCTTCTCTCAAATGTGACCTTCTTGGTAAAGCTCTCTGAGCCTCCTTTCCCATCTCTTTCTCTGCTCCTTTCCAAACATAAGCGCTTGGCACTATCAAGCACTCCAATTTGCTAGCTCTATCAAGCACTCCAATTTGCTAGCTCTTGGTTTCTCTTATGATTAATGAGAGCTTTACTGGCCCAGTGGTTAAGGCATTCGCTGCTATATGAAGATCAAATATGCTATTCAACATTAGAAAGAGATGGCTGCCTGTTTCCCTAAAAACTGCAGGCTTGGAAATCCTAAGGGTTAGTTCTACTCTGTCCTACAGAGTCTCAAAGAGTTAGAAATGACTTAGCAACTGTGGATTTGAGTTTTGGTGCCAGAAAGGGAGTTTGGACGGCACAGGATAGGACAAGGTTCAGATCACAGAGTTGCTCTGAGTCGTACTCAACTCGAGGGCATCCAACAACCACAACAACCTCATTCCTTCATGTTACAAGTGAAGGGTGTGGAATGACAGCAGTCACACAATGAGTCAGACACACAGTGGGACCAGAATCTGCGCTTTCTGCGTTCCATCCTCAGGCCTGTATCATACACACACAAGCAATGGTAGTGATCCCTGGGACGACCAGCCATATGAAGACCAAGTGAGACGTGATGGTCAGAGGTAAAGCTCAGAACGTAGTGAAGGATAGCAAATGAGGACAAGTGGAGAGGGGAAACACAGGGAGGAACTAGGAAGAGTGCTGTCACATGGGGAAGATTATAATCAGTGTCATGGAGTGAAATATGCATGAATTGTTATATAGAGAAACAATTTGCCCTGCAACCTTTCATCCCAGTTATAAGTAAAAGTTAAGCAAAAAGAAAGAAATGGCCAACCTAGGACTGCAGGAGGAAAGAACAGGGGAAGGGGAATAGAGTAAGAACAGAGGAGACCAGAAACAGAGGGATGGAACTGGTGATGGATGTCAGAGAGAGAGAACAACAATGCACGCGAGAAGAGACAGCAGGTTCAGGGAGGAGAAGGCTGCGTCCAAAAAAGAGGCATCTGACTGAATAAGGGCAAGAGAAGAATCATCAATGCCTTTGAGTTGAAGAATACTGACTATCTCATGGTCTGTCAAACAAATTAATAAGTCAGTCTTGGAGGAAAGGTGCTCCTTAGAAGCAAGGAGGGTCAAACTTGGTCTCACAAACTTTGGGTATGAGGTCAGGAGGGCCCAGTCCTTGGAAAAGGACACCATGCTGAGAAAGGTGGAGGGTCAGAGAAAGAGAGGAAGACCCTCAACAAGACGGATGGACACAGTGACTGTCCAATGGGCTCAAACACGTGGAAAATGGTGAGGATGGCAGAGAATAGGGCAAGGTTCAAGTCCACTGTCAGAGACCTCGTCAAAGTACTGAAGAGCAACGATGTCAGTCTGGAGACTAAGGTGCGCCTGATACAGGCCATGGTCTTTGCAATCACTTACTATGCATCAGAGAGCTGCACAATGACTAGGGAGGATAGAAGGAGAGTTGATACCTTTGAGCTGTGATTCTGGAGAAGAGTGTTGAATATACCATGGACTTCCAGGAGAACAAACAAGTTCGTCCTGGAGAGGGTGAAGCAAGGCTGCTGCTTGGAGGCAAGGATTCTGAAGCTCTGTCTGACATACTTTGGACATGTTGCAAGGTGGGATCAGTCCTTGGAGGGGGACATCATTTTGGGGAAGGTGGAGGGACAGTGCAGGAGAGGAAGACCTTTGATGAGATGGATTGATTCAGTGACTGGGGTAATGAGGGAAGGTGTGTCAGAGTCAATAAGATTGGTACAGGATAGGGCAGGGTTTAGGGCTGTGGTACACCGGGTCGCTATGAGTCAAAGGCAACTTGACGGCACATAACAGCAATAGGGTAGTTATGATTCATTGTCAGTGCAAGGGCACCCAGCAACAACTATTGCCTCCATCAATAACTGCCCCCTTGCCATGAGAATAGAACTGCAAGGTATCCAGTTACCTTACAGGACGTCTTGATCAACAATTCTACAGAACAGCACTGATCAAAAGGGGGGGGGAATGTAGAACAGAATTTAAATATCTCATGGATTGTAGATTTTCTGGAGCTATCAGGACTAGTTTAACCCTAGAAACCACTACTCTAATAGTCTCTAAATTTTCCACCATAAGTATGTCCTGGGGGCAGGGGGAGGGGAGTGTGCGGGTAGAAGGGTGCAACAATGAATGAATGGAATTCCAAAATCTCTGTAGATGTTCATTGAAATGAAAAAATAAACAAACTAAATTAAAAAAATGGCAACTAAAAAAATTCTTTTTTTTAAATCAGGTAGGATAGACTTGAGGTTCATATTTTGGTTCTTGTGAGTTTGTTTCAATCTTCTTCAATGTCGATTTGAACTTGCACATGTATAGTTTATGGTCTGTTCCATAATCAGCACCTGGTCTGATTGTGACTGCTGATATTGAGACCGTCCAATGATTCTTTCCACAGATGTAGTCAATCTGAGTCCTGTGCAGTCTATCAAGTGAGGTCCATGTGTAAAGCTGTCTTTTTTGTTTCTTAAGAAATGTATTTGTAAAAAAAAAATAAACAGCCTGTGAATACACAGGCAGCCAGAAAAAAAAGAAATGTATTTGTTATGAATAAAACATTGAATTTACAATATAAAAAAAAAGTATGTCCTAAAGTCTTAACAACCACACAACAGCTCAGTTCAACAACAAAGTAAGCATCATGCTTTTTTAAAAAAATAATGTCTATTTTTAAAATTTTTTTTGCAAAGCGCTTCTTTATTTTAAATTTTATTTTATTTTTGCTTTTGTGTGTGTGTACCGTCAAATCGGATCTGACTGGTACAAGAGGAGATTGTCCCTCCTTCTCCAGCAGAGCATCTGGTGGATTCGAACGCATCATACTTTTTTGAAGAACTATTTATATGGGATAAAATTGACAACAGCAACTAGAACAGAAACTTAGGGGGCTGTAAATTTGCCTTAATGAGAAAGAATAACTGGAAAAGAGGGATGAGAGTGGTCAGACAAGAGGAGGGATATAATCAGTGTCACTCAATGGTACAAGTAGAAATGGGTGACTTTGTATAAGTTTTTTTAAATATTATTATTATTTGTGTGTACCATTAAATTGGATCTGAAGGTACAGGAGAAGATTGTCCCTCCTTCTCCAGCAGAGCATCTGGAGGATTCGAACTGAGTACCTCTGCGACTGCAGTGCAACTTCTTGCCACTAGGCCACCAGAGCTCCCTGACTTAGTATAAGTTTTACCATGTGTGGTCTAGTGGGAGGGAGTTGCACTGCCAACCCACAGGCACACAGTTCAAATCTGCCAGCTGCTTCACCGGAGAAAGATGGGCCATGAGATTTACGGCCCATAGGAGGGTCAGCTATGAGTTGACTCTCGCTTGCCGGACATAACAACAACCACAAAATGAAATAAAGTCATGAAAGAAAGCAAGCAGTGAAGTATTACTGAGCCCTGTGTTTGTTTAAAGATCTATCTCTACGGGGTAAAACAGACCAAAGCCGCTGGCAGGTGGCACTCGCCGTGTAGCGGAACAGCACACGAAGAAGCGTTAGAGTTGATGGGTGTTTCCTTGTGTATGTTTTCACCAAAAAGAAATAGAGGAAGGGAAGAGGAAGAGAAAGAATAGGGAAGAGGGTAGAGAAGGATCAAAGGAGGAAGAAGTGGGGAGGGCTGAAGGGGTGGAGAGAAGAAAGAAGAGGAGAGCAGATGAAAAAGGAGGAGACAGGAAGGCAGAGGGCAGGAGTGAGAGAGAAAGTGCTGCAGGATGTAGGCGCACAGAGGTGCCTGGAGGGAGGGCTGACATGGCAGGAGGGTCCAAGAGGGCAGGAGGCAGAGGGTGGGGGACAGACAGACACCCTAACACAGAGAGAGGGAGGGATGACATGGCAGGAGGGTCCAAGAGGACAGGAGGCAGAGGG
>NW_006399958.1:2868876-2891444 GCF_000299155.1 Elephantulus edwardii
AGGGAGGGCTGACACAGCAGGAGGGTCCAAGAGGACAGGAGGCAGAGGGTGGGGGACAGACAGACACCCTAACACAGAGAGAGGGAGGGCTGACATGGCAGGAGGGTCCAAGAGGATGGAGAGAGGGTGGGGGACATAAAGACACCCCAACACACAGAGGGGGGCTGAAGGCTGCAGGCAGGAGCAGAGAGAGGTAAGAAGGGAGAGCTGTGAAGGAGGTGTGGAGAAGGGGCAGCAGGGAAGAGCTGCTTGGAGAAGGGGGGAGGTGGCAGGGACACCTTGGAGACCCTGTGGCTCAGGTTTCTAGACCACCTTAGGGAGGTGAATGTCACAATGAAGGAGACCACACTGATTATCTTGCTTTCTTACTGCATGAAATGGTCTCTGGTGGCGTACAGGTCAGGTGAGGTGCCTCCAACCTCAGTGCTCATGGTTCAAATCCACCTGACACTCGTTGGGAGTAAAGAGGGCAGCCTCCTCCCAGGCTCTGAAATCTCGCTGGAGGACGGAGCTGGCAGCCGCCTCCAACCCAGGGGCACACAACAACTGCAGCGTTAGAAAGAAGTTATGTTTCACTCTAGTGTAGTCTATTGAGGGAGCCCGGGAGCCCAACAGTCAAAGCATTCAGTTGATAATGCAAAGGTTGTCCGTTCAAAGCCACTCACTGCTCTGAAGGGAGACTGATGAGGGGGAAAATTACCCTTAGGGGCGGGTTCTCCTCTGCCCTGTAGGGTACTAATGAGTCAGTACCAAGAAGAGAGAACAGCGAGTTTGGGTAGGGTTGAGGATTTTAGTGAGTGTGCAAGAGTATTGGGGGGAAGCTTCAAGTGTTGTAGGGGTCCAGCAACACTGAGAGGACACATGCTGTCGGGCAACTGGGGCACCGGTGGGCTCACTGGACACTGCTGGACACAGACCTCTGTGAGCAACTGCATGTCTGAAGAGAAAAGAAGTGAGAGGTGAGGAGGGTTGGGAGGTGAGGAGGGTCAGGAGGTGAGGAGGGTGGAGAGGTGAGGAAGGTGGGAGGAGGGTGGAGAGGAGAGGAGGGTTGGGAGGTGAGGCAGGTGGAGAGGAGAGTCAGGTCAGGAAGTGAAGAGGGTAGGGAGGTGAGGAGGGACAGGAGGTGAGGAGGGTGGAGAGGTGAGGAGGGTTGGGAGGTGAGGCAGGTGGAGAGGAGAGTCAGGTCAGGAAGTGAAGAGGGTAGGAAGGTGAGGAGGGACAGGAGGTGAGGAGGGTGGAGAGGTGAGGAGGGACAGGAGGTGAAGAAGGTGGAGAGGTGAAGAGGGTCAGGAGGTGAGGAGGGTTGGAGGTGAGGAGGGACAGGAGGTGAGGAGAGTTGGGATGTGAGGAGGGTGGAGAGGTGAGGGAGGTGGGAGGAGGTTGGAGAGGTGAGGACAGTCAGGAGGTGAGGCAGGTGGAGAGGTGAGGAGGGTGGAGACATGAGGAGGGTCGAGAGGTGAAGAGCGTCAAGGATTCAGGATGGTTGGGGTGAGAGGTGGCTATATTGTCACTGAGTTCACTCTGACCCAGAGACTGCTGTGTGCAGAGACCTGGCCCTCCACGGGCTTCCCAGTGGTTCCCATCCCAGTGAGCTCTGGTGGCCTCCTGCTAAGGAGCTGCACTGCCAACCCAAAGGCATGTGGTTCGAATCCACCCTCCGCTCTGTGGTAAAAATGGGCAGTCTCCTCCTGTGTGACTTCCTGCTTCTGAAAACCACTCGAAGGTCAGCTATGCATCAGTTCAGTCTCGATGGTACATAACAACACAATCTTGCAAGAAGTGGTAATGAGAGCATACCAATTAAGTGCTTATCAGCTAACTGGAAGTAGGCAGTTTCAACTGCTGCAGGCTCTGAAGGGCACAGGCCTGTGTGAGACCACAGCCTGGGAAACCCTTTGGGGCAGGTCTGCTCTGTCAGGTGGAGACTGGAGTGAGTTCCGAAAGGCTAGCCTCACTGGGGGTTCAAAACTACCAGCAGCTCTGGAGAAAGATGATCAAGTCCCCCCAGCCTCGTGTGATTTACAGCCTCGGAGAACTAGAGTTGACTCTGTGGTCAGTCGACTCTGACTTGACGGGGATGAGTTGAGTTTCTGAGTGGATCTGAGTCAGAATCGGCTCCACCAAACACAACAGTGTTACAGAAGTGGATGGATGACCAGTTTTTCCTCCCGAATCCCTCCTGGGTGGATCTGAATAGCACTGAACAGTCCACCCTCCAGTTCCAGAACACTTAGGCTGTTTGCCTTCCCATTGCTGGTAGGCATTACCGAGTTAACTCGACTCTGAGTGACCTTACAAACAACAGATCAAAATCAAGCCCTTGTGAAACAATGAATGAATGTTGTTGCTACGTGTTGTCGAGTCACCTGCGACTCATTGCGACCCTGTGTACAACAGCCCTAAACCCTGCTCTATCCTGTGCCAATCACACTGTCTCTGACACACCTATACCCATAACCCCAGTCACTGAATCAATTCATCTCATCGAGGGTCTTCCTCTCCTGCACTGTCCCTTCACCCCCCCAAGCACGATGACCCTCTCCAAGGACTGGTCCCTCCTTGCAACATGTCCAAAGTGTGTCAGACGAAGCTTCAGAATCCTTGACTACAATGAATGGGGCAGGGGGGGGAGGAATTAAATGGAAAGAATATGCTGTAAAAAAAATATGTTGCATTAAAAAAAAATCTAGTCCTGTCCTGTGTCATCCTTACCATCTCCTTTGTGCCTGAATCCATGGTTTCTGTCACCATGTCTGTCCGTCTCATTAAGCGTCTCCTTCTTTTGCTGACTCTAACTTTCCAGCATGATGTCCTTTCCCAAGGATGAGCGCCCCCTGACAACATGCTGAAAGCATGTAAGATGAAATCCCACCACCTTTGCGTCTTTGGAGCGTCGTGGTTGGCGGACTTGTTTGCTCTTTTAGTAGTCCATGGGACAGACATTCAACGTCCTTTGCCAACCACCACAGTTCAAAGGCATCGGTTAAGGTGGAATCAATGGTCCACAAAAGAAAGGCACAATAGTCACGGAGACACTGAGCTTCTGTTACACTGGGTGCCATTGAGTCAAGGATGACCCACTGTCAACAGCAGATCTGAACGCCGTCCTAAGCTGTGCCGTCCTCACAATCTCTGACACACTTGAGCCCATTGTTGCAGTCACTGTGTCAGTCCACCTGGTTGAGGGTCATTCTGTCCATCACTGACCCTCCACCTTTCCAAGCATGGTGCCCCCTTTCCAAGGAAGAACCTCTCCTAGTATCGTGCCCAGAGAATGTGAGACAAAGCTTCCCTACCGTGTACACCCATGTTCATCGCGGCTTTGTTCACAATAGCAAAGAGCTGGAAACAACCCAAGTGCCCATAAACAAACGAATGGATAGAGAAGCTGTGGTATATTCACACAATGGAATACTACACTGCATTGAAAAAGAAGGAACTCATGCAATATTATTAAAAATGAGTGACCCTGGAGGACATTATGCTGAGTGAAATATCTCAGTCACGAAAGGACAAATACTGCATAGTGACACTGTTGTAAAACGGGACTGACATCGGGGTTGGGGGGAGACTGAGAAAGATAGGATAAATTATGTACACTGCATTGAAACAGATGAGGGAGAGAACTGTTTAAAAGGGATATGTGATTAGGTATTCTTGTCACGACAGGAGTCCGGAATGAAGGCTGCACAGTGAAGTGGACTTGCGGGGAGGGATTATATAGCATTGAAAGAATTTTTCTTTTACTTTTCAAAACGAAGGTTGCCTAGTGGAATGGACTTGGGGAGAGGGATTGTATAACAATGAAAGAGTTTTTCTTTTACTTTTCAAAGAGAAGAGTGAAGTGGAGGGCAGGTTGGGCAGGGAGAAAAGTGCAACAATGAATGAATGGAAATCCAAAGTCTCTGTAAACATTCATTAAAATTAATAATAATATTTAAAAAATAAAAATAAAAAATAGCTTCCCTAATAATACAGAAAGACACATGAAGCAAAGCACAGAGGGGGAGCAGGTGATGTGATTGGGCTGCATGGAGCAGAGCACGGGGACCCTGGAGGACTTAGGAGAGCTGCCCTGGAGGGCTTCTGAGGCCGAGCTCTTTATGGAACTGGAGCTCTGGTGCTTTCAAAGCCACCAGCAGCTCCGAGAGAGGAAGGCAGGTAGTCAGTCTCCTTCCGAGCTGTCAGGTACCAGGTAGTTTTTTAAGATTTTTTTAATCTTTGTGAAAGCAGGCTGCCACGACAGGGTCCTGCAGCGCGGCTGGTGAGTCCCAGCCACTGACCTTTTTCAGCCAAGTGCTTATTCACTGCACCACCAGGGTGCCTCACTCTGAGGCAATCGGAAGCCCAAGGCTAGCAAAGCCTGGCTGAGAGGTATTTAGGGGGTGGACCAGCTGGGGAGGGGGCGAATGAAAGGAAGAGAAAGTGATAGGGCCCCTCCATGAGCAGAGAGACTAGGGAGAGGGTGTGGATGGGGGTCACACAGGGGGACAGATGACACAGGAGACAGAGTGGAGGGAGAGGAAGAGAGGGGCTTAGGGGGTGAGTGGGGGGCTCTGGGGGAGAGGACATAGGAAGAAAATCGGGGTCCAGACAAGAAGGAGGAGGAGGGAGGAGGGAGGAAGGCTTGGTGGGCTCTGAAGGGGAGGGTGTAGGGAGCAGGCCAAGACCAAGATGCACAGAGCAGAGACAGGGTCACAAGAGGTGTTGGTGTGACTTGGGGGGGGGGGCTCTGCGGCAGAGAATCTCAGGAAGGGAGGCCAGGGTTCAGGGAGAAAGATTGGGGCGTGAAGGGCAGGGGGTGTCGCAGCAAGAGGACCAGGATAGAGAGCGTGGCTAGCGGGGAAGACAGATGGGGTGTGGGCGGGGTCAGAGGCCAGGACGCATTGGGAAGAAGGCGGGGTCAATTACCATCGAGGTCTGCGCGCCCGAGATCTGAGCCGGCGCCCGTGCGCCCTGGACCCCAGGAAGCAGGGCAGAGCCCTGTCCGCCCCCAGGAGCAGAGAGAGGCGCCCCTCGTCCCTACCTTCCAGGCAGCAGATCCTCCAGAGGCCCGAGTGCGTGAGCCCTCCCGGGTCCTTCTTCTCGGAGGAGCCCCCCGGGCCGCGGTGCTGGGGCCCGTCGTCGCCCGCCGTGAGGTTGGTGGTGTTGCAGATGAAAGCGCGCGTGTAGAGCCAGTAGTCGGTGCTGATGGCGATGGTCATGAGGCCGAAGGCCGCGAAGGCGCCCACGGTGGTCAGCAGCACCTGCACCCCCTTCTCACACCACAGCCCCCGCTCCTCGTTCCAGCGCTTCAGTGACTCCAGTTTGACCACGGGCAGCCGGGGGGCCGTGGGCCACCACCGGGGTAGCGGGGGCGGGGCCGTGCCGGCGGCTGGGGGGGGTCACAGCGCAGGCAGAAGTGGGGGGGCCTGGGGCCGGCGGGGCTGGGGAGGGGGCGGCGAGGAGGAGGCGACTGCGGCCGGGGAGGGGGTCAGAGGGCGGCCATGGTCTCCGGCTGGTGGGGAGCAGGGAGTGAGATGAAGGGGTTAGGCCAGACCCAGGAGGGGTTCGAGCTCCCCTCCCCAGCACCGCCCCCCTCACCCTGATTCCTTGGTCCAAAGAACTTCTGCTCTGGTTCCAGGCCCCCCCTTTCTCTAGATAACTGTCCCCCAACTTCTCTCCTCTGTTTACAAAGAGTCCCCCAGTCATCCTAGGAGAGGGAGTTCTGATGGCCTAGTGGTAAGGAGCTGCACTGCCAAACCGAAGGCAGGAGGTTCGAATCCACCAGCTGCTCCGCAGAAGGATGGGCAACTTCCTCCCATCCCCTAACCGCCCCTGCAAACCCCCCAGGAATCTCAGCTGGGGACCACTCAACAACACACAAGCACAACCATCCTCTGGTGGCCTCCCAGGATGCCTGCTCTTACAAGACAACGCTCTTCTTAGTCTACTCTGGACCACAACGCCCTCTCTCTCCTGGGAAACCCATCTCACTCCACCCGCCACCCAAAAAAACCCCAAAAGGTGACCCCATACCTCATCGTCTCTTTCCCCCAAGCATTCCCACCTCTTCACTCACTACACCATCCGCTCTAAGAAAAGCCAGGGTCCTGACTCTCCAGACTTTGTCTCAGAGTAGGAACCCACCCCCCCAACACAGTGTACCCCCAGCTTCTCCACTGGGGGACAGGACTTCCACGAGCTCCCACCCTACTGTCTGTGGGGTCAGTGAGGAAGGAGGTCGTGGCCACCCAAGGCTGGAACCCAGAATTCTTTTCCTCCTCTGCCTCCTTGAAGGTTTCGGGGTGAGGGGGCTCTTAGCTTTGGGGGACTTGGTGGGGAAGAAGTATGAGCAAGAGTAGTGTTGGGAGGTGCCCCTTCTCCCCAAGAGTAGGGAAGGAGGCCTGGGGGCGTGTTCCTACCTGTCTCCTACCGTTTCCTTTACGATTTCTCCACCGGTGTCTCCACTCCCACCCATTGCAATCAGCGACAGAGTGTGACTCACGCTGACCCTCACGCTGACCCCACCCCACCCCGCAGAGCCCCCAGACTGCAGGTCCTCCAGAGCTCACTGCCTCCCTGCTCTCCCACGGACAGCTGGTGGGTTCCAACTGCTAAAAGGTCAGCACCTTTTTAGCCGTTTACAGCCTCCAGGGGCCCACTGTGGGGTCCGCTGGGAGCTGGCTGAGGCCCCAGGTTGAGGGAGCTGAAGGTTTTTTTAAACTCTGTACAGGGGGGTCCTCTGACTTCCACTTGGGGAGAGAGGAAAACTCCCCCTCTCCTCAGCTGGAAAGCAAAGAGAGAACCCCCTTAGGAACCGACCCTCATTCTCTCAGAGCAACTGTCACCAGGGAAGAGGTTCAGAACATAACGGTTACACGTTCGCCTGCTAACGGAAAGGTTGGCAGTTCAAACCCATCTGGTGACTCAGAGAGAGAGAGAGGTGGCCATCTGCTCCTGCACAATGAGTCTGGGGAACATCATGTGCGGTTGGTACTGGCCGGGACGGACCCACAGAACGTAGCAATACAACACACTCGCTGACTTCCAGCTTGAGGGGACCCTGTCCCCCACCCTCTCAAGCCTCACTGCTGAAGTTTGGCATTACCCAGCGACTTTTAAAAACACTGGCTCCCACCCCAGCCTGCTTAGTGCAAATTGTTCACATGCTCGGCTGCTTATGAAAAGGCTGGAAGTTCAAATGCACCCAGAAGTACGTCGGAAGGAAGGCCTGACACTCCCCTTCTTTTAAAAAATCCCCCTGGAGCAGATTTCTCTACCATGAGTCCAGCTGATATCCTGCAGCGTATCAGACTCTGAATGGAGTGACTCAGAAACCCTCAAGTCTGGGTCCTGTCTGAGAAATGCTGATTTTATTGCTCCAGAGTGTGTGGCCTGAACAATAGAGGGTTCTTAAAAGCTCCCCCAAACCGGACCTGCGGCCCTGGAGTCGGATTCCGGCTCATTGAAAACCCGCAGGGCCGTCTAGAACTGGCTGTCCCTGCATTGGGTTCCCAAGGGACCTCGTTACAGAAGCTGCTTGTCTGGGCATGCTCCCTGGTGGGTTCGAACCGCTGACCTTTTGCCAAAGCAGCCCAGCACTTTTAACCCTCCTTGACATAAGGGCTCTTGCAAGCAGCTTCTGCCCAGGGAATCTGAACTCACAGACGTTCGAGCCTCTGGTTTACAGGAAGGACTCTGGTTCCGCCACATCCTCTGGGGGGCCCCCACTGTCCCCTCTCTCACTATCTAGCCCCCTTCCTCAATCATGTCTTCTGCTCAAGGGAAAAACTCTCATTCTTCTTCATGGTTTAAGGAACCTCCCAAATGGAACCCCACTCGCTGCTTCTGAAACTTGCACAAACTCGACAGCACTTTTCTTCTCTATGAGGAAAAGAAGTCCTTCGTGGCTGCGAGGCAACCCTTCTCCTTACGCACCTGCCCTGCAGACCCCCAACTCCTGTGCACGCAGAAATCTTCCCTTCTCTGACCTGAGCTCCCGCTTCTGTCCGAGAACATGCCTGCAGGCTCACCTCCCCACCACCATTACCTCTTTCACTGCCCTTCTGCCAGGCCCCAGCTGGCCCAGACCCTCTCCTTCACCCCGAACCCCAACCATCCCAGTCATGCCAGAGTAAAACCTCCCCAATGGTTCAAAAAAGCAGCACATCATGACAAGAACCTTCTCTGGTCGAGAGGCTGGTGGCTCGACCTCTAAGTTATCAGCTCCCCAGCAGCTCCTGTGTCCCCCGAGACCACAGCTCCTGTCTGTCTCCCCCCAGCTCCTCCGGATCGAAGGATCGTGGAGCCGACCCAGCCCTCTTCTTACATCAGAAAGAATTCCTTTACTCTTACCACTTCGTCCGCCCACCCAACTCTCAGCGTCTCTTCTCAGGAAAACCCCCTTAATGGCCCCCACGGACTTCCTTCCTCGGAACGCCCCCACTTGTGTCCCCAGGCCCCCCCCCCAACTATTTCATCTGTGCCGGAACGATCACTGTAACAACGGCTAACATCCTTCAAAAGTGGAAAAGGAAGGCGACGGATTGTGCCCCTCGCAGAAACGCTACAACTCTCTTCCCAACGAGGGATCATGCCTTACTCTGCTGTCCCCCCCTCCTCTCTGGTTCATTCATGTCCTCTTGGGGGGGAAGCCCATCACCACACCCCCAATCCCGTCTTCCCCCTTGCCCCAGTGGCCCCTCCATTCTCCTGTCCCACGGCTGACACCACTCTTTCTCACTCTTCTTCCCCCAAAGCCCCCCTGGAGTTAAGGGTTCAGAAACCATCAAGGCGGAGGAGGAAGGGAGAATTCTAGGTTCCAGCCCAGGGTGACCTTGGACTCTCCAGGTTCATCCCTGTCTCTGCACACCCCTCCAAATCAGTTGGCCCTGCGTGGGGCTGTCTTGGGGGGCTGTCTTTGAGGGTGTCTCCATGGCAACGGGGCCCAATTGCCCCACATGTTGCCTTCACTTCCCACCTCCCCACAGACCCCCTGGGCACCCCATGACTGAAGGGCTCAGGGCTCCTGGACACTCAGGACCCTGAGAAGCCCCCAGCCTGGCTCACCACTACCCCCCAGGACTCCTTCCTCTCTCCTGTCCAAAAGCTGAGTTTCTGTCTCTGTGTGTCTCCCACCCGCTTCTCCCACTCTGTGCACCCTCTTCACCGGCACCCTCACCTCCACTGTCCTAGCACATAGCTGTTCCCATCGGGGTGAGCATGGGACCCCCAGATGCACCCCCCTACCCTCCCTGGGCCCCTTACGCCCTAGGCTAGACTGGGGAAGGGGGAAATGAAGCGAGGGGAATTCGCCATCAATCAAATTGAGTATCTTTGCAGCTTGTTGAATTGGGGGGCTATCCGTTATCTCGAGGGGGACTCTCCAAGCCCGCCTGTCCGCAGTGGAGCAAGAGGGAACAGGGGACCCCCATTCTAAAGCATCCGGACGTGGAGAAGGGGGATGGCCTTCCCCTCTCCCTCTGAAAGGGACCAAGAGAGGCTCAGAAGCGTCCCCCCAGGTTAGGGGGGGCCACGGAACCCTACAGTCCTACATCCACCCACCTCCGATGAAGAAAAAGGTCTCTCTCACCTCTGTTAATGATAGGTCAAATCTCCGAAGCACTGGGAGGGGGAGGATGAGCCCCCCCGTCAGCACCCCCCCTAGAAACACCTTCCTGGCCCCCAGTATTCTCGCTGCGCCCCCTCCCCCAGCAGCAAGGGACCCAGGCGTCCGACCTGGTTGGGGGGGCGGTGATGAGGAGGCGGACGCGGAACGGGGGTGTCGAGGTGGAAGGGGGAGTTGGGGGGTGGCTCTGAGCCCTGGTCCCAAGGGAGTGGGGGGGTCGGGATAAGGGGGGGGAAAGGTGAGGAGACAATTTGGTTCTTGTGTCGCTGGGTAAAGTGCGGCTCCGGAGGACGAGGGAGGGAGGAGGGAGGGAGGGGGAGGGGAGACGCTGAGGAATGGGGGAGCCACGGAGAGGCGCTGGGCGAGGGGGAAGGGATAGGATGGGGGGGCAGGGTCTGAGTGGCAGGAGGAAGCGGAGGGAAAAGAGAGGGATCGAGAGAGGGAGGGGGAGGTTCGGAGCAAGAGAAAGACCCAAGACTAGGAAGAAGAAATGGGGGGTAGAAATTTGGGAGAGGCAGTGACTGAGAGCCCAGTGAAGTTGGACACACAGACACACACACACACACACACACACACAGAGAAAGAAATACACAGAGGGCAGAGACTCAGAGAGAGGGAGTCTAAGAGACTGGGGGGATGGGGGGAGAGGAGAGGGTGGGGGTGTTCAGGATCTGGTTAACAGAAGGAAAAAAGAGGGGGAGAGTCAGTCAGAGAAGGGGGAGGAGAGACAGATGGGGAGAGACAGACAGACAGAGAGGATGGGGGGAGAGGGGTGAGGAAGGGGAGACTGAGGAAGAGGAGGGAGGAATTGGGGGACAAGTGGACAGGGTCTTGTGGAGATGGGGCTGCTTGAGAAAGAGAGAGAGGTGGAGGGAAAGAGGGGGGAAACCAGAGAGTAAAGGTTGGGAAGGGGTTTGGGGGAGAAGGGTCTGGGTGGCAGGAGGTGCCTGGAGACGAAGAGCCAGATTGTAGCAGAAAAGGGGAGACCCACGAGAGGCACAGATGGAGAGAGACTGAGGCTGGAAGAGACAGAGATCCAGGCTGCGAGGTTGTGGTGGAGAAGGATAACGGAAAGGGGGCCAGGCTGGGATGAATCAGGGGGGGTCAGGGATAAAGGGCACCCCGGCCCCTTCCCCCTCGCACACCCCCAGCCCCTGTTCCCTACCCCAACCCCCATTTCAAAGCCACCACCCCCACCCCCACTAGCCTCCATCTCCTCAGCATCGCTTGCAGCCGCCACCGCCTCTTCCTGTCGTCATAGCAACGGGATCCAGGCGCCCAGCCGAGGCTGGCAGTGGCGGCCGGAAATGAGGGGAGGGCCTTTTCCAAAAGAGGGACCCCAGGACCACGCGCCCCTTTCCCAAAATCCAAAGGAAACCTCCACCACTTTTGGTTCTTCCTGGCGGGAACGCCAAGGGCAAAGCTCGGCCCCCTCCTTCAAAAGATTAGTAATTTTTTTTTTTGGTAGTTTCACCAACAATTTTTTTTCTTTTCTTCTTGTTCTTACCCCCTACTCAAACCTAATGGAGGAGAAGGAGTAGAGTTTTCTTCTCCCAGTTAAGATGGTAGTGAGAGAGGAATGGGGGGGGGGGAAACAAACGTTTAAGTGGAAGCAATTTTGAAAGGCACCTGTCTGGGGCGAGGGCGGAAGGGAAGGATGGAAGTTTGGGAAAGAACAGAGCTGTAAGTTCCAGAACTAGCTGGGGAGAAGCAGGCAGGACTCACCACCCAAGTTCAGGTCAAGTTCAGGTGGAGAACCGAGACCTGAAGGTCGGGTTACTGTCGAGTTGCAATCTCCTTCATCCACCACCTGACCTTGGACAAAAAAAAAAAACAACCAAAAAAACCACAACCCACTTTCTGCTCTTTCAGATTCCGTCGTTCTTGGTTACGACGGAGTCGAGAATTGATGGGAGAGGAATTTGCCTGTTATCATTTCTGGACTGTGTCTTCCTCTGGGTGTTTGTCAGAGGCGAAGAACTGTCCGTGACCTTGACCTTGGGTGTGGAAGTGTGCATGCTGCACTGTCCCACTGTCAGTGAATTGATACAGATTCGTGGGGACCCTCCGTCGGGTATCGGAGGCTGTCATCTTTGTGGAAGGAGATGCTTTTTCTTTCTTAGCACCTAAGGGATTCGAACCATCAACGTTAGTAGCAAGATAAGTTACAGACTATGTCACCAGGAGGGGAGCTCTGATGGCATAGTCCGTAGGGAATTGCACTGTTAGCCCAAAGGACGAGCACGTCTGGCAGTTCAAATCCACCAGCGTTTCTGTGAGAGCAAGATGGACACTCCCTTCCCATGACAACAGGCAGCCTTGGACCCCTGTGGAAGGTGACACGTCCCCAGGACTCAGAGGGGTGCCACAGCCCTGTATTCTTGATGAAGAGAGGTGAAGGCCCAGGCTCACAGGTGAACTCTAGATCTCTCCCTGTCTGGAGCCAAGAAGAGGGAAGAAAATCAAAGATGAATCGCTCACACGAAGAATGGGCCATGCCACCCTCATCCCCCAGGACCCAGGAGAACCAGCTGGTACCTGGCTGCCACCTCTGCTGACTGCGTGGAAAGGAGCCGTCACAGAGGATCCTGGGAAGAATGGGAGAAAAACGTGGAGCAAAACTCAGAATCATGGGCGGGGGGTGGGAAGTCCATGCTTAAGACTCTTGCCTCCAAGTGGAGTATAAATTATGGTGACGCTGTGGACGGTGTCTTGAAACTATGATCTGAATAACCAGGTAAGCTTATAACAAAACTCACCCTATGGCTCCATTGCCAACGACAGGCAGGACTTGAGGTTACCAGCACTTCCGGGGAGATGCTCCTCAGAACTTTGAACCGTGTGAGAATTCCCAAGGACAGCATTTGCCCAAGGACAGAGGCCAGAATGCAGGAAAGGTAAGACAGCAGCGTGGATGGAAGAACCCAAGAGAGGGAGGCCTTGGGGAGAGAGCCTTCACATCAATCTCAGGAAACAAAGTTTGCACGAATCATTGACTGGAGAAGCCATTAGCTCTGTCAACTTGCATGCAAATCACAACATAAAGCTGTTTTAAAAGTGTGTGAAGTGACCCCAAAGAAACCATAACCGCCACCCAAGCAGATATATGCACACCCATGTTTATCATGGCTTTGTTCACATTAGCAAAGAGATGGAACAACCCCAGTATCCATCAACAAAAGAATGGATAGAGAAGCTGTGGTATATTCACGCAATGGAATGCCACGCTGCATTGAAAAACAAGGAACTCATGCAATATTATTCAAAATGGGTGACCCTGGAGGACATGATGCTGAGTGAAATATCTCAGTCACAAAAGGACAAATACTGACTACTGCCACTGTTGTAAAACGGGACTGGCATTGGGGTTGGGAGGAGACTGAGAAAGATGGAATAAATTATATTTACTGCATTGACACAGATGAGGAAGAGACTGTTTAAAAGGGATCTGTGATTAGGTATTATTGTCATGACAGGAGTCCAGAAGGAAGGCTGCATAGTGGAGTGGACTTGGGGGGAGGGATTGCATAACAACGAAATAATTTTACTTTTCAAAGATAAGAGCGAACTGGGGAGGGAGAGGGTGGGCAGCGAGAAAAGTGCAACAATGAATGAATGGAAACCCAAAGTCTCTGTAAACTTTCTTTTAAATGAATAATTAAAAAAGATACAAAAAGAAAGTGTGTGAAGTGGTGATTGGAAAAACAATGTGTGTTGCAGACATTCACTGGGAGAGAGTGGGAAAAGAAAGAAATGGGGGTGGGTGGGAAAGATGTTTGTTCATTGACCCCCAAGTCGCTCATTCAAAGCTGGGGTTGAAGTAACCCCTTGGGGAGGAGGGCAGCGGCCAAGAGGAGGTGAAGCTTCTTCTGAGGCGTTTAACTCAACACATTTGTACTGGAAAAGCATCTCTCTCCTGAAACCAGCAAGCGCAATCTCACACCTAGGATTCCCTCATTGTTACTGCCGGAAGTAGCTACAACTCCGTGCCCTCAGCCTCTCAGGTTTCTAGCAGAACCGCTTTAGGTCAGTTCACTTCATTCCCACCATGTCCATTGGGGCGTGAAGTTTGGGAAAGGCTTTCTGATGGCCCCTGGTTCCGAAGCAAAGCCCTACCAGCCCCAAGAGGAACAAGCAAAGGGGTCAACTTGCCACTGAGACTTATTCACGGTGACCTTACAGGACAGAGAAGAGCTGTCACAATGACTTTCCAAGGCTGTGAATCTTCACACAAACAGACTGTTTCACCTTCCTCCCTCGCAGCCCCTGATGGGTTCAGACTGCTGGGGAGATGAGAAGCTTATGAAGCTCTTGTTGTTGTTATGTGCTGTCGATTCTCCTGCGACTCATAGCGACCCTATCTATGTACAACAGCCCTAAACTTGGCTCTGTCCTGTGTCAATCTCACTGTCTCCAACACACCCACCCCCATTACCCCAGCCACTGAGTCAATCCACCTCCTAGAGGATCTTCCTCTCTTGTGCTATCCCTCCACCCTCCCAAATATGATGTCCCTCTCCAAGGACTGGTCCCTCCTTGCAACATGTCCAAAGTATGTCAGATGAAGCCCCAGAATCCTTGCCTCCAAGAAGGAGCCCGGTCTCACCCTCTCCAGGATGAACCTGTTTGTTCTCCTAGAAGTCCATGGTATATTCAACACTCTTCTCCAGCACCACAGCTCAAAGGCATCAATTCTCCTTCTATCATCCCTAGTCGTTGTCCAGCTCTCTGATGCATAGTAAGTGATTGCAAAGACCATGGCCTGGATCAGGTGCACCTTAGTCTCCAGGCTGACATCATTGTTCTTTAGTGCTTTAGAGAGGTCTCTGATAGCAGACTTTCCCAATGTAATTAATCTTTTAATTTCCCTGGCTGCTGGTACCAAGAGTGTTGGACTGTGGAGACAAGCAAACTGAAGCTGTCAACAATCTCAATCTCTTCATCATCCATCCTGATGCTGTCAATCAGCTACTTAGACATATTTTTTTTATTTTATTGGGAAAAACATAATGGGGTACAAGGAGGTGAGGGTTGGGGGCAGAAGGGTGAGGATGGGCAGGGATGCGGTTGCAGAGCTGCACAATTTGGTTGGTGGGGGGAGCAGGTGAAGGAAATGAAAAGGATCGAGTGGGGACCAGATGCTACAGAGGAATGGTGAGCATTTTGCAATGGCAATTAAACCAGCTGTCTTATTGATTTGGGAACTGGATGCAGACTCTCTGGCTTCTTCATGCTGAACAGGGGCGTTGATGTGAAGGGGGAAAGGGAGGACACTTTATCACCTTACTAGTGGTCTTGGGTTAAAGTTGCTTGTCTTCTTGTTCTGTTAGAAGATATTTTCCTGTCATTTGCTCCCCTCTGAACTGCAAAGTGTTTTCCCAGGTGGGTCCAATGGGGATGGCTGGTTAAACCCAGAGGCTCCATCCTCCTTTGCTTCCTTAGCTGGCAGTTGTATTTTCTTTTTGTCACTGGCACTGGGTTCAGGGTCAATTCTGAAGTAAAACTCAGTGTTAAGGTTACCTACAGGAAAGGGAGCAAACCTAGAGAGAACGAACTTGTGAGTTACAAATAGAAGGGCTTTGGGGGTGTTGCTTTCAGGTTTACTGGGGGAGAGGGTGACAGAAAGTAGCCTAGATAAAATTCTCTGGATACCCTAGGCATTTTCCCCCCCATCCAAGGGTCAGATGGCACAGTCTGGGGCCTGAGGAGCTCACCCTGAGGGCCATGACGGCTCGCCCCGAGCTGAGGGCTGAAGACAGCCTGCCCCCTGGGCAGAGGGCTGTGATGGCCCGCCCGGAGCCGAGAGCCCAAGAAAGCCACTTAGACATGAGTAAATGAACTCCCAATTGATGCTGACCCTCAAAAGGATTCCCTGCTCGATCCTGTGCCATCCTCACAGGTTTCTGTGCTCCAGTCACTGTGTCAACCCACCTTCTTGAGGGGCTTCCTCTCTTCCACGGACCCTCCGCTCTACCAAGCACGATGTCCTTCTCGAAGAACTCGCCACTTCTTGATGGTATACACAGAGAATGTGAGGTGAAGGAGATCTCTCTCTCTCTCTCTCTCTCTCTCTCTCTCTCTCTCTCTCTCCAAGGAGCGCTCCAGCTGCATTTCCTCCCAGACAGATTTGTTTGTTCTTTTAGCAGACCACGGTATATTAAATATTCTTCACTAACGCTGTAATCGAAACACATCCTTTCTCCTTCAGTCTTCCTTATTCGTGGTCCAACTCTCACATGCACGTGAAGCCACTGAATGACCACGGCTCCGGCTCTGGGCAGGTGCATCTTCCCCTTTGAAGTCTCCGGTTTGCTCTGTGGCTCTTTAAAGAGGTCCTTGATGATGCACACCCATGTGCATCGCGGCTTTGTTCACAACAGCAAAGAGTTGGAAACAACCCGAGTGCCCATCAACAAACGAATGGATAGAGACGCTGTGGTATATTCACACAATGGAATACTATGCTGCATTGAAAAACAAGGAACTCGTGAAATATTATACAAAATGCCCTGGAGAGCATTAACGCCCTGGAGGACGTTATGCTGAGTGAAATATCTCAGTCACAAAAGGACAAATACTGCATAGTGCCACTGTTGTAAAATGGGACTAACATCGGGGTTGGGAGGAGACTGAGAAAGATGGATTAAATTATGATTATTACATGGAAATAGATGAGGGAGAGAACTGTTTAAAAGGGATATGTGATTAGGTATTATTGTCATGACAGGAGTCCAGAATGAAGGTTGCATAGTGGAGTGGACTGGAGGGAAGGGATTGTATAACAATGGGGGAACTTTTCTTTTACTTTCTAAAGAGAGGAACAAACTGGGTGAGCAGGGAGAAAAGTGCAACAATGAATGAATGAAAAAGGTTTTTTTAGATTTTATTTAATAATTTTAATGAACATTTACAGAGATTTTGGATTTCCATTCATTCACTGTTGCACTTTTCTCGCTGCCCAGCCCTCCCCCAAATGAATGAAAAATTTTTAAAAAATTAAGTGCAACAATGAATGAAGGGAAATCCAAAATCTCTGTAAATGTTCATTAAAAGTAATACAATAAAATTTTTAAAAAGAAAAAATTAAGGGGAAAAAAGAGGTCTTTGATAGCAGATTTGCATCCAACTTACAGCACGTCACTGAATCTTGAACGTTACTTTCAAGGGTGTTGATTATGGACCCTAGCGCTGGCTGTGTCCTAAGGCGTTGGAACCAACTTGGTAGAAAAAAAACCCCAAACACCAAAACTCGCCCAGCAACTCTTTGTGGCTGAGACATTGCTGGGTGTTCCGGCATGTTGAACAGTGCCCTTGGTCGCTTCCCACTGCTCCGCCTTCCTGTCAGTTCAGACTTCCAGAGACCCTCTAGTGAATTTTTGAGGCTATAAATTGAAATGGGAAGAGATTACTCCCTGCCCCTCTCTCTCTCTTTCTCAGCACCACTGGGAGATTTGAACTCTCAAAGAGACACAGCCTTGGGGCGTAGCAACACAGCTACCTAGGAGCCACACCAACCTCCCTAACTCACTGGGTGCTATGAATATTTTTTAAAATACTACTTTACTTTGTTGTTGTTGTTGTTGTTGTTGTTGTTGTTATGTGCCATCAAGTTGCCTGCGACTCATAGTGACCCTATGTACAACAGCCCTAAACCCTGCTCTGTCCTGTGTCAATTTTATTGTCTCTGACACACCTACCCCCATTACCCCAGTTAGTGAATCAATCCATCTCATCGAGGGTCTTCCTCTCCTGCGCTGTCCCTCCACCCTCTCAAGCATGACGTCCCTCTCCAAGGACCAGTCCCTCCTTGCAACATGTCCAAAGTATGTCAGACGAAGCTTCAGAATCCTTGCCTCCAAGGAGCAGCCTGGTTTAACCCTCTCCAGGATGAACCTGTTCGTTTTCTTAGCAGTCCGTGGTATATTCAATACTCTTCTCCAGCACCACAGCTCAAAGGCATCAATTCTCCTTCTATCCTCCTTAGTCATTGTCCAGCTTCCTGATGCATAACAAGTGATTGCAAAGACCATGGACTGTATCGAATGCACCTTAGTCTTCAGACTGACATCGTTGCTCTTCAGCACTCTGGAGAGGTTCATGACAGCAGATTTTCCCCAATGCGATTCATCTTTTAACTTCCTGACTGCTGGTATTAAGAGTGTGGATTGTGGAGCCTCCAGTTAGGACAGACAAAACCATCTGTGGACATTCCCAATGCTCCCTGAGGGGAAAGACAGACTAATAAGGGGTGGGAGTGGGCGAGTGGGTCATTATTTTTATTATTTTCAATTAAAGTTTCCTTCCTAATCAGATCAATATACGCCCATGGCTTTAAAAAAATAATAATCAAATGGTACACATGGGGTTATACTGAAGATAATGCCATCCATCCCACTCTGTTCCTTATTGGAAAAGCTTTTCAACACTTGTAGCTCTTTCTCTCTTCCGTATGATTATATCTCTAAATAATAATTATCTTCTGCACGTGGCAGCATTCTACATTGCCTATAGATTTTCCTTTTGAGATAAAAAATTTAACCCACTCTTTCCCTCTCCTTCTTCTCCTTTCATTTTTTAGTTGCTTTCTCCATGAGCTCTGGTGGGCTTGTGGGGAAGGCGTTGAGCTGCCAACCCAAAGGCAGGCTGTTTGAATCCACCAGATGGATGTTCTGAGAGAGAGAGATGGGCAATCTCCTCCCGCCTGATTTACAACTTCTGAAAACCTGCTGGAGGGTCAGCTACGAGTCAGTTCCAACTCAGTGGTATTTACAACTCAGTGCACTAGTTACAGTCTCAGAGACCCATTGGAGGGTCAGCTGTGAGGCGGGACTAACCAGCAATGAGTGTGAGTTTTCCTGCAAACTAGAGTCGTCTTCTCAGCCCGCCTCACTCCTCCAGGCTTTTGATTTCCCCAAGTGGCTTTCTCACCATCAACCTCCTTCCATCTCCCAAGCGTACGATGGGTCCTCTATTCATGCCTCAGAGTCAAGTAAACACCTCTTCCTCCAGGAAGCCTTCCCTGACTCAACATAGCACTCGGGGCACATCTGGGCTTGCACAATGTTAGGACATCTGTTACACACTTATGGTAGGGTCAACGCCAACACCCACTGCTCCGTGTGTGTCAGAGAAGACTTGTGCTCCATCAAACGGCCCAGAGGTGGCAAGTTTGAAACTTTTTTATTATTATGACTTGAGTGAAGGTCTACAGAGCAAACGAGCTCTCCGCTCATCAATGCGTTTGCACTTTGTTTCACAGGACTCACTGTGGTGGGTCTCCTCGATGTAATGGTCCTCTTCTCCTTTCCTCTCTACGTTGATGGTTTTCATTTTTGCTTCCTTGTCCCCCTCTCCCTTTGCTGCCTTCCAAGAGAGCCTCATCCCCGAGCAAATGCTGCCCTTTTGATCTCGCGTGGCTGGCTGGGGGAAGGAGTGTGTTTCCTGCTGGTGATACTGTTCCTCCGGTTGGCGTGTCTATTGTTAGGCTGAAGGTTGAGTCACACCCGGGTGAGGAGAGGGTAGGTTCAGCTCTCCCGGCTTGCAGAGTGACTAAGGCCTGTCGTTTCCGGCTTTCACCGGCTTCCATCCAACCAGGGAACCTGCTCTGTCCTTTTTTTTGCCATTTGGAGGGCTGTATTTCCACCTTTTCTCCTGCTTGGTGCACAACCCCCTGTTGGGATCTCTTCCAACGTGGGCAGCACTGGTAGCTGGACACCATCCAGGCCTTCTGGCCTCGGGATCATGGAGACTGGGGTCCGTGTGGTCTGTTAGTCCTCAGAACTCATCGTCTGCAAAACAACTGTGAGATGTCATCTCACCCCAGTCAGAATAGCAAAATTTAACAGAACAGCAAACAAATGCTGGCGAGGGTGTGGAGAAACTGGAACCCTTATTCACCGTTGGTGGGAATGTAAAATGGTGCAACGACTGTGGAAGGCTGTATAGCGCTGTCTCAAAAAGTTGTATGTAAAAATAATATTTGAGCCAGCAATTCCACTACTAGGAGTATACCCCAAAGAGACCATAACTGACATCCAAGCAGATATATGCACACCCATGTTTATCACGGCTTTGTTCACAATAGCAAAGAGTTAGAAACAACCCAACTCCCCATCAACAAACAAATGGATAGAGAAGCTGTGGTATAGTCACACAATGGAATACTATGCAGCACTGAAAAGCAAGGAACTCATGCAATATTATTCAAAATGGGTAATCCTGGAGGACATTATGCTGAGTGAAATATCTCAGTCACAAAAGGACAGATACTGCATAGTGCCACTGTTGTAAAACAGGACTGACATAGGGGTTGGGGGGAGACTGAGAAAGATGGGATAAATTATGTATACTGCACTGAAACAGATGAGGGAGAGAACTGTTTAAAAGGGATATATGATTAGGTATTATTGTCATGACACGAGTCCAGAACAAAGGCTGCACAGTGGAGTAGACTTGGGGAGAGGGATTGTATAACAATGAAAGAATTTTTCTTTTACTTTTCAAAGAGAAGAACGAACTGGAAGGGAGGAGGTGGGCAGGGAGAAAAATGCAACAATGAATGAATGAAAATCCAAAAGCTCTGTAAATTTTCATTAATAATAATAATAATAATAATAATAAAAATAAAAATAAAAATAATAAATGAGTATCAGGATCCAGGAGGGGTGGGAAAGCCCGGAAGCAGAGGGGTGAGGATGTGCAGGGGGAGGGGGGCATTCATCACCGGGTTGTACAATTTGATGGGGCGGTGGGGGGAGGGAAATGGAAAGAATTTGTTTGAATTTGTACTCGAGCTTTGTAAATAAACCAGTAGGAAAATTTAAAAAATATGTAAAACTGAAGAAAAAAAAAAAAGCTCGCTTCACAGATGCTGAATAAGTGAATGAATGAATGAAGGGATACTGAATGATTGAATGCATAGACAGATGAATGAATGAATGAGAAGAATTGAAGAATGAGTGGTACATACTGCAGGGTCCCTATCCTCTTGCGGGGGGGGGGGAACCCCAAAGGCTCACTTCATTGTTGCCAAATGAATGAATGAGTGGAGAGCTGGATATATACTGCTAGGTCCTTAACCACTGATGGCAGCGACAGAAGGTCTCAGTCCACCGGTGCTGAGCGGTGAAGGCAGAGGTGGACAGGGGGAGCCAGGGGAAGGAGGGACATGTCCTGCAGGGCCACCCCTCGTCCCTGGCCAACCCCTCCCTCCCCCTCAAGCCCAGGCACTGGTTTCCTCACAGGTGTTGGAGTGTTTCTTGTCAACAACAGCTGGGCCCTTTGTGTTTTCTCAAGAGGAGCCGAGTGGCTGGGCCAGGAAGAGGGGGGCCTCGCTTCCAGCGCGTCCTCATTCAGGGTGAAGTGGAAAGATTCCAGCGCCAGAGTGGAGTCAGGTGGCCCGGGTTCCAGGCTCCCGCCTCTCTCCTTCTGTCTGCAAAGGGATTGGGTTACTATGACCACTGACCCTCTTGGCAGTGGGTGTCCCAAGACTGTCATTAAAAAACACATACCTGACAGTTTGTTTGTTTGTTTAGTTTTGGGGGCTGCTCACGTTAAGGTCGGAGGAGGTTCCAGTCTACCAGTTGCTCCGCAGGAGAAAGGCAAGCAGTCTCCCCCCTGTTGAGAGTTCCATCCCCACACCTGAGAGAGAGTCATCATGGGCCAGAGATGACTAGACAACAACGGAACCCAGGATTTTAGGTGACACGATGGATTGGTTGCTTCATAACCAAAAAGTCAGTGGTTTGAATCCACCAGCTGTTTGTTGTGGTTTTGGGGTGTTTTTTTTGTGGGTTTTTTTTTAAAGATACAGCCGTCTGCTTCTGTTCAAGATTTACAGAATCAGAGACCCCAGGGGGTGGTTCTGCTGTATCAGAAGCTCACTCTGTGTTAGTCTTCTCAATTACTTCCTAAACAGCTGAAAGTTGGATAGTGCATGAGGATGGCCGAAGAAGAAGTGATGCCTTTGAGCTGTGCTGTTGGACAATAGTACCGAATAGCCCATGGATGGCCGAACGAACAAACAACTCTGTCCTGGAGGAATTGCAACCAGAATGCTCCTAAGAGGCGAGGATTGTGAAACTTCATCTCACATCCTTTGGACATGCTGTCCAGAGGGGTCAGTCCTTGGGAAAAGGCATCACGCTGGCAAAGGGGGAGGGTCAGAGAGAGAAAGGAAGATTCTCAACGAGATGGATTGACTCAGTGACTTTAACCCTGGACAACAGTATGTCAGAGACGATGAAGATTACACCAGCACAGGGCAAGGTGGGCTCTGAGTCAAACTGACTCGATGGCACCCGGCAACAACAGCCTGTGTTAGCATTGACTCACGGGCCGTGGGTTTTGATGAGACACTTGCGATTGATGCCTTCTGAAGTTTCCTGAAGACAGGAATTTTTGAAGAGGGGGACACATCTATAGCTTTTCTCTGAGTCTCAAAACTAAAAACTGCAGCTCAGTGCTGCCCAAATCCATTCCAAACCAAGGTAGGTCATCGCACTACGAGAAGAGTAGATCCGTCTCCTCTTTGGAGTGTGCTTGGCTCTGACCCTCTCTCTGTGGGTCAAAGAGAGATCAGCTGCTCCCACCAAGATGAAAGCAGTAAAATGTAACTCCCTCCACGCAGCTCCAGCTCTCCAGCTCGCAGCAACCCCGCTGGGCAGCAGAATGGCCCCATGAAGTTGCCAAGTCATTGTGGAGTTGAACCGCCCCACTGTCCTGTATTCAGTGTCTGGTGGGCTCGAACTTCCAAGTTCATGGCTGCTAACAAAGCCATTGAGCTCTGGTGGCAGAGTCCGTAAGGACGTGTGCTGCTAACCCTCAGACAATGACTCTCTGGTGGCTCCAATCCACCAACTGCTCCGTGGGACAGTCCAAAGATGGGCAACCTCTGCTCATAGGATTTACAGCCTCTGGAGGGTCAGCTGGGAGTCGGTTCTGACTGGTTGGGAGAGAG
>NW_006399958.1:2892674-2895064 GCF_000299155.1 Elephantulus edwardii
AAATAAAATAAAATTAAAACAATATAAGTGGTAGGACTACAACTTGACAAGAACAGAAAACTTGCAATGAGTTTGGGGAATAATATTATTTTAAGAAGAGTTTTTTTGATCCTTTAGTCAAGCTTAGAAGCTCATAAACTGTAATACTCAGTCCTTAAAATAATCAACTATTGTCCTGCTGATGCCAAGTTCAAATCCACCAGCTGCTCAACAAGAGAAGGATGGGTACTTTCCTCCTGAGCAACGTATTGCCTCCGAAAACCCGCTGGAGAGTCGCTATGCGTGGGTTTTGGCTCAACACTGACAACATGCAAGATCTAAAGGGGTTAACCCAGACCACAGGAAGGGAGAGGATAGAAGGATGTGTGGAGACAAGAGTTGTGGGGAGAACATTGCTGAATGTAGAGATTAAAATCAGGGTCATAAAAGAAAACATGCACACACACGATTTAAGGGGAAATCAGGGGAGCTCTGGTGGCCTAGTGGCAAGGAGCTGCAACTACAATCCCAGAGGCACACGGTTCGAATCCACCAGATGCTCTGCCGGGAAAGGAGGGATAATCTCCTCCTGTACCAGTCAGATCTGATTTGATGGTACACTCACACAAAAATTAATTTTTAAAAAAACCAAAAAAAGGGGAAATCAATCCTGATCTATAAACTTTCACTGAAGCCACATTAAAAAGTGAAAAGAAAAAAAGAATGCACACACACGTTTATCGTGGCTTTGTTCACAATAGCAAAGAGATGGAAACAACCCAACTCCCCATCAACACACAAATGGATAGAGAAGCTGTGGTATATTCACACTATGGAATACTACGCTGCATTGAAAAACAAGGAACTCATGAAATATTATGCAAAATGGGTGACCCTGGAGGACATTATGCCGAAGGAAATATCTCAGTCACAAAAGGACAAATACTGCATAGGGCCACTGTTGTTAAACGAGACTGACATCCGGGTTGGGGGGAGACTGAGAAAAAAATGGGATAAATAATGTATATTGCATTGAAACAGATGAGGGAGAGAACTGTTTAAAAGGGATCTATGATTAGGCATTATTGTCATGACAGGAGTCCAGAATGAAGGCTGCACAGTGAAGTGGACTTGGGGGGAGGGATTGCATAACAATGAAAGAATTTTACTTTTCAAAGAGAAGAGCAAACTGGTGGGGAGGGCTGGACAGGGAGGAAAGTGCAACAATGAATGAATGAAAACCCTAAGTCTCTGTAAACCTTCCTTAAAATAAATAAAAATTTTTAAAAAGTAACTTACAAAAAGTGAAAAGAAATAAATAAAAGTGTATGTAGAAAACGCAGGCTCACCATGAGTTAGATGACCTCATTATGATTATTCATTTGGACTTGCTGATTTTTTAATATTCTGAGGAAAAGAGAATTTATGATGTTACAGAGTCAGAAAAAGGCTTTCTTTTTCATAGCACTCCCTTCAAAAGAAATCTTTATAAACCATGGAATTGCATCCTAGAGTTGGGGATCTCATATTCATGTCTTCATTGAGTCTACTATGTTTTCACTTCCAGCCTCCAAGAAAAACCAAAAGTTGTTCCATTCTGAGCCAAGTCAACAAAGACCCAGCAACCCAGCTCTTGCTCAGACCCTGCAGACAGAACCAATTGATCAAGCTGGAAGACAGCACCAATCGATGGCGACACTCTCCGCCCAGAGCAGGTGTTGAGAATTCTTCTCCTCACTTTGCCTCAAGCAGCCACCAGGAATCGATTCGCCTTGACAAAGAAGTGGAACCGTATTTGCCAGCCCGGATCTCAAGCATGACCTCCAGAAATTCCTGAAATCATCGAGAATGACTCGGAGTATTTCCCTCTGGGAGAATGATTCTGCAGCATCTTAATTCTTTCCTGCAAACCTGCCCTCCTCCCTCTCCCCCTCCTTGTTCCAGAGAGATTTGGAGGAAAAGAAATTGCATAGCTCATTGGATGCATAAATCCTTGTAGCACATGGCCACCCTCCCCCCCCCCTTTTTTTTTCTTTTTCAGAAAAGTAAACCAAAGCCTCAGAGATTAAAAGTCTTGGTCAAGGTCACAGAAGGACTGCATCAAATCCCTCTTGTTAGATGCAGTCAAGAGTACTTCAACTCTTAGAGAGACCCAGGGCACAGCAGAATGACACCCCCTGTTTCTTTATCGGCCTCACAGTCATGGTTGCAACAGCTGTGCCAATACACCTCATTGAGGGTCTTCTTTTTTTTTTTTCCTGACGACTTTGTAATTTACCAAGCAAGAGATCCCATCCACTTCATTGAGGGTTTCCCTCTTTATTATTATTATTATTACTAATTTTAATGAAAATTTACAGAGATTTTGGATTTCCATTCATTCATTGTCACACTTTTCTCCCTGCCCACCC
>NW_006399958.1:2895408-2905137 GCF_000299155.1 Elephantulus edwardii
GAAATATTACCTCTCTTTTTCTTTTTAAGAAACCATCCTCTTTCTTTTAGAAATATGGCAGCTACCCAAGAATTTACATGTGTAATCCATTTAGGTAACTGCTCCTCAATCTAAAAGATACAAGCATTCAAATGCCCCACTTGAAGCTTTCAATTCTGTCGTTCCCCCCCTCCCCACCGCACACACACACAAAAAGCAGGCGAGGTCCCTCATCAGTCCTTGATCTAAGACGTCTTGAATTCTGGGAAATCAGTAAGGAAAGGACTCATCACCAGCACGTCCCAGAGGGTCTCCCTCTCTATCACTGACCCTCTCTCTCCTACCCTGAGCATGATGTCCTTTTCCAGGAATTAGTTCCGTGTGAAGACATGCCTCAAGTGTGTAATGCAAAAAAAAAAAAAAATCTTCTTGCCATCTTCCTTGCCACAGAACATTCTGGTTGTATGTCTTCCAAGAGAGAGTTATTCGTTCCCTGGGTAGTAAAATATAGCAAATCTTTAGTAGTAAAATGGAACAGCTGACAGAGTCGCTGGTGGTGCAAATAGCTAAGTAGTCAGCTGATACCAAAAAGGTGTGTGTGTGCGGGGTTGCTGTTAGGTGCTGTTGAGTCAAGTCTGGCTGTAGCAACGCCGTGAACAGACCAACCCCGCCGTCTCCTGCGCCACCGTCACCTCTGACACACGTGAACCCACGGCTGCAGTCACTGTGTCAGTCCATCTGGTTGAGGGTCTTCCTCTCACCCATCCTCTACCATTCCAAACAGGAAACCCCTTCCCAAGGAATAGCTTCTCTTAGCGACCTGTCCAAAGTATGGGAGGGAAGTTCTCCATCTCTGCCTCCACCGAGCAGTCTGTTTTTGTTAAGTGCTATGGAGTTGACTACATCTCATAGTGACCCTGTGAACAACACATCTGCCTTTTGCCTTGGCCTTCAGGATCCTCCCCGTCGCTGACATACTCATCTTCTGATGTTGACTGTTACAGTCACTGTGTTGAATTCATCTTGAGTCTTCCTCTCTCTTTGTGTGACCCTCCACCTCTCCCAAGAGGATGTCTTTCCCCCCACCCCAAGGACTGGACCGTCATGATCACAGTCCCAAAATATATAGTGTATTACTGTCTTTGCCTCCAAGGAACACCCTGGCTGTACTCTCTTCAATCAAGTTGTTGTTGTTGTTGTTGTTGTTGTTGTTATGTGCCATCCAGTCGCTTGCGACTCATAGCAACCCTATGTACAACAGCCCTAAACTCTGCTCTGTCCTGTGCCAATCGCACTGTCTCTGACACTCCCATCCTGATTATCCCAGTCACTGAATCAATCCACCTCATAGAGGGCCTTCCCCTCCTGCGCTGTCCCTCCACCCTCCCAAGCATGATGTCCCTCTCACCAGCTCCTCCCACTCAAGAAGGATGTGGCATGCTGCTCTGCCTGTAAACACCTCAGCCTTAACTGCCACCCAAGCAGATATATGCACACCCATGTTTATCGCAGCTTTGTTCACAGTAGCAAAGAGTTGGAAACAACCCAAGTGCCCATCAACAAACGAATGGATAGAGAAGCTCTGGTGTATTCACACAATGGAATACTTTACAGCACTGAAAAACAAGGAACTCATGAAATATTACTCAAAATGGGTGGTCCTGGAGGACATTATACTGAGTGAAATATCTCCGTCACAAAAGGACAAGTATTGCATAGGGCCACTGTTGTAAAACAGGACTGACATGGGGGTTGAGGGAAGACAGAGAAGAAGGGGAGGAATGATAAATACTGCACTGAAACAGATGAGGGAGAGAACTGTTTAAAAGGGATATATGATTGGGTATTATTGTCATGACAGGAGCCCAGAATGAAGGCTGCACACTGGAGTGGACTTGGGGGGAGGGACTGCATCACAATGAAAGAGTTTTTCTTTTACTTTTCAAAGAGATGAGTGGATTGGGGGGTGGGGAGGGGCAGGGAGGGAGAAAAGTGCAACAATGAATGAATGAATGGAAATCCTAAGTCTCTGTAAATGTTCATTAAAATCAATTTTAAAAAAATACCTCAGCCTTGGGAACTCTAGAGGGCAGTAGGACTCTGGCGAGCAGGTTTGCTGAGTCATGATGGGCTATATGACTGTTGTTGGGATTTTTAGTGACTCTGTGACCAGCAGATCTAAACTCTGCCCTCTCCGGCGCCGTCCTCATAATCACCATGTTCAAGACCACAGTTGCAATCACCTTGTCTGTCCACCTTGTCGTGAGTCTTCCTCTCCCCTGACCCTCCACCCTTCCAGGCATGACGTCCCCTTCCAATGATCAATCCCTTCTGAGAATATACCCAAAGTATGTGAGACAGAGATCAGTTTTCAGAGGCTGGAAGTCTGAATGCTCAGAGCTGGTTCAGAAGTCTTTCTTTTCCTGCTGGCTCTGCGGGAAGGTCCTTGTCTCTTTGGCTTCTGGTCCTTGTTCCTTGGTGATCTTCATGTGCTGTGACATCTGTCTTGTCCCATCTGCGCTTGCTACTTGTGGGCCCAGTCTGCTCTTTTCTGTCTCAAAAATGATTGGCTTGGGACACACCCTACACCGATATTGAATATACCACAGTCTGCCAGAAGAACAAACAAATCTGTTGGCGAGAAAGTCCAGCCAGAAGGCTCCTTGGAAGCAAGAACGGCGAGACTCTGTCTCGTGTGTACTTTGGACATGTTTTCAGGAGGGCCAGTCTCTGGAGAAGGGCCTACTGCTTGGTCAAGGAGAGAGTGAAAAAGAGAAAGTGGGAAAGAGGAAAACCCTTGATGAAGTGAATTGACACAGCAGTTGCAATCACAGGTCTCACACGGAACCGGTGTTGTTATTTGCCGTTGAGTTGGCATCTCCTCAGAGCTGACCCATCACTGGGTTTTCAGAGGCAGCAAATCACATAAGAGGAGACTGCTCATCCTTTTTCCACAGAGCAGCTAGTGGGTTCGAACCGCGTGCTTTCATGATTGCAGGACAGAGTCTTACCACTAGGCCACCAGAGGCCACAAGGTCATCAGTTCAAATCCACCAAGTGGATTTGAATTCCTCAGAAGAAAGAAAGATGGGTGGTCTCTTCCCATTAAAGCTTGAAGATAAAGCCATAGAAAACGAATGGAGGGTTGCTATGAGTCTTAATTGACTCAGTGGCTGGTTATTTCCTCCACAACCCTGCTCCCTGAAACTGAGGGGGACCTGAAGCACTTGCTGCAGAAGGTCAAGGACTGCAGCCTCCTATACAGATTGAAGCTCAACATCAAGAAAACAAAGATTCTCACCACTGGGCCAATTGGCAGCATCATTATGGCTGATGAAGAGATTGAGATAGTTAACAGTTTTAGTTTGTTTGGCTCCACAGTCAACACACTTGGTAACAGCAGCCAGGAAATCAAGTGAAGGATTGCACTGGGAAAGTCAGCAACTGTCAGGGACCTCTCAAGAGTACTGAAGAGCAACGGCATCAGGCTGGAGACTAAGGTGTGCCTGACCAGGGCCTTAGTCTTCGCAGTTGCGTGCTATGTGTCAGAGAGCTGGACAGAGACTAGGGATGATTGAAAGAGAATTAATGCCTTTGAGCTGTGGTGCTGGAGAAGAGTATTGAGGATACCATGGACGGCTAAGAGAATAAACAGGTTCATCCTGGAGACGGTTAAGCCACGAGGCAAGGATTCTGAAGCTTCGTCTGACATATTTTGGACATGTTACAAGGAGGGACCAGTCCTTGGAGAGGGACATCATGTTTGGGAGGGTGGAGGGACAGCGCAGGAGAAGAAGACCCTCGATGAGATGGATTGATTCAGTGATTGGGGTAGTGGGAGTGGGTGTGTCAGAGACAGTGAGGTTGACACAGGATAGAACAGTGCTTAGGGCTCTTGTACATAGGGTTGCTATAAGTCACAAGTGACTCGACAGCACATAACAACAACAACAATGTGAACGATACTCCAGTTACCACTTAAGAGGCTGGATCTCAACCACGCAAAGAACAGAAGGGCTAACACTGTTTGGTTTCCAACAAGTTTCAAAAACAACTTTACCAAACATGTAAGCCTTTCTCAACCCTTCTGAGGAGAATCCATGCCTTTGAATTGTGGGGTTGGAGACTATTGAATATTTGTCACAGACTGGCCAAAAGACTGCCACAAATCTGCCTTGAAGGAAGTGCAACCCGAGTGCCCTTTCGAGACAAGGGTGGTGACACTGTCTCATTTCCTTTAGGTGCAGGTAAAGGACCAAGTAGTCCTTGAAGAGAGACATCATGCTGGGAATGATAGAGGCTCCAAGAAAGAGAGCGGGACTCTTCACAAGACAGATTGAAACAGTGAGCACCACAATGGGAGTCAGCAGGACAGAGATCAAGAGGGTGGCACGGACAGGGCTCAGATCCGCTGTTCTCTATGAGAATCACTAGGAGTGATCATTGGCTTGACGGGACCTCACAACCACCACCTCTCGGCTTCACGGGGGGGATTCCAGACCATGGAGCCACCAGGTGGTACCTCACTTCGAACTCTCTCTACTCTTTCTGAGCCAACGTTACTTCACCTGCAAGATGAGAAAGACAGTGGCCTCCATCACCCGCGGTGTGTTTCTATGATGCAAGTGTTCAGCTGCTTGGCTAAAGATTGGCGGTTCAAATCCAGCCAAGGACTCTATTAAAAATAAAAAAGTTCTTGTGATCTATTCCCCTAGTGTCTACAGTCTGGCACATGCCACGAAGGGAGTTCTGCTCTGTTAACTGAGATCACCATGAGTAAGAATCGACTTAACACTCTGCTCGGCCCCACAGTCAACACTCTAGGCACCAGTAGTCAGGAAATCAAAAAATGTATTGCAATGGGAAAGTCCACTGTTAGCGACCTCTCTAGGGTATTGAAGAGCAATTTGGCAACTCTGGAGACTAAGGTGCATCTGATACAGGCCATGGTCTTTGCAATCACTTGTTATGCATCAGAGAATTGGACAATGACTAGGGAGGATAGAAGAATTGATGCCTTTGAGCTGTGGTGCTGGAGAAGAGTATTCAGGGTAGCATGGACTGCTAGGAAAACAAACAGATTCATCCTGGAGAGGGTTAAACCAGGCTGCTCCATGGGGGCAAGGATTCTGGGGCTTCATCTGACATACTTTGGACATGTTGTGAGGAGAGACAGGTCTTTAGAGAGGGACATCATGCTTGGGTGTCCAGTGGAGGGACAGCGCAGGAGAGGAAGACCCTCTATGAGGTGGACTGATTCAGTGACTGGGATAATCGGCATGGGTGTGTCAGGGGTAGTGCGATTGGCACAGGACAGAGCAGAGTTTAGGTCTGTTGTACAAAGGGTCATAGACGGCACAGAACAACAACAACAACAAAAGCAGCATCACTCTGGAAGGAGCCTTGATGGTGCAATGGTTAAGTGCTTGAGTGCTAGCCAAAAAGACTGGCGGTTTGAATCCCTGCAGTAGGTCCATAGAAGGACCTGACAGTCGGCTCCTATAACAGATACTAACTCATGGAGTCACTAGCAATCACATTTTACATAATATCATACAACAGCGACCGAATCCCTGAAGGGATCCTTGATGGCGCAGTCGTCAAGCACTCAGCTGCTACCTAAAAGGCTGATGGGAGGAAGGTGTGGCCAAACCTTCTGTGGCTTCTCTAGAGCTCATTCTACACCCCGCTTGATGGCACCCGAGAACAATGACAACAATTATTATCATACTGGGTTGTTGTTAACAAATGATACCACGTGTGGAAGGGGAAAAAAAAAATGCCTGGCTTGTAAGTGGGTCATAACTGGTAGCAATCCCTCCGCCCGTCTTTGAACCTGCAACAGAACTCAGCCCTGGGGCTCAACCTTGAGCCAGAGTGTATTCAGGTCTATAAGGTGCACGGTGACAGCAGGGAGGCACTCCCTGCATGGATAGCCAAGCGGATGAGGTCAGAAGAGCAGCAGTTGTCCAAAGACAAAGCCCAGAAGATGTGAATTGTGGAAAACCGAATATCAAATGTAATATTAATAGTAAACCAAATGCTTTATCAGGATTCAAGGGAGGCGTAATACAAGCTGGAGTTCACCCAGAGGCACTACGGCATGCCTTAAGCGTCAACATTGTTCTTAGTTTGTATTTACTGAATCCCTCTTTCCTGAGATTGTTGTTGTTTGTTAAGTGCCTTCGCAGGCAACTCATAGCAACCCTATGAAGGAGAGTTCTTAACACTTCGGTGTCTCTCATTCTCTCTCCAGGTTCATGGGTTTTCCGGAGGCAAGCTATTATGGAAGTGGATGCCACTCCTGCTTCCAAGCTTGTTTTAATCGGGGAGCTCCACCTGACTCTCTGTCTGCATTGGGTAGCCAACCATTAACGCATTTGACACATCAGTGTCACAGTGTTCAGCCTCACAGCAACCGCAAGTTACCCCTGTACAACAACTTGTACACCAGGGCAATCTGACCTAGAAGAATGTCTGAACAAAAACAATGAAAAGACAGGCCCGAGGGCAGCAAGATTAGCACAAGGTAAACAATAGGGAAGAACTCTGCCTTGTCTGCAAAAGACTTCCCCATGATCCTTTGTTTTGTTTTCTACTCTCTTGTAATTATCCTCTGTTTACCTTCCTGATGATTCTCAATAAATACAGAGAGGCGTGGCTTGGGCACTTCAGTCATCAGGACAGCTGGCCCCCTGTCTTTACTCTCTTATCTCATTCTTGGCTGTCTGTCTCATTATTACTTTACCCTCGGTCTGCAACAGTGAATGAGTAGGCCAGGAGCATTAGTGGAAATGAGAATCTCAAGGAGGAACTGGGGAAAGTGGGATGCCATTGCAAGTATTGTAATTTATGCAGGCAACAAAACGTGTTGAATGGGAAACCAATGTGCCTTGGAAACTTTCACTCAAATCACATTTTTCAGAAGAGAAATGGTAACAATTGCTTCAACAGAGGATCAAGGACAGGGTTGAGGAAACGTCTGATTTTGGGTAGAAAGAGGAAGTTTAGGAACCAGATGTCTCCACTGATGACTCTGCCAACTTCCACCTGGCTGATCTGAGGTGGGGGGTCCCTAGGTGGGTGCAGGCAGCTGAAGTGCTGGCTGCTAGCCCGAAGGCTGGAGGCACTACAGAGGAACTGGGCATTCTTCTCAAAGCTCTGTCACTGACAACTTTCTAGATCCCAGCTCCACGTGCACGCGCGCACACACACACACACACACACACACACACACACACACACACAGGCTGCCCTAAGCTGGAATGGACTCCATGGCAACGTGTTGTTTGTTTTTCCACCGGACCTTGGGTGACTCTTAAAACACCAGGCTGCTAACCAAAATGTCGGCAGTTGGAATCCACCAGCTGCCCCGTGGGTGGAGATGAGGCAGTCTGCGCCTGGAAGGATTTCAAACTCCAAACTCTTTTGCCATTGACTTGGAATCAACTCCTAGCCAGACCCTCTGGCAGGTTTTCTGAGCCTCTGAGTCGCCTGGGAGGAAACTGCCCCTCTCTCTCCTGCAGAACAGCTGGGGGACTCAAGCCAGCAGAGTGACACTGGGTCTTGATTAGCAGTGCAATTGCCTAGGAAGGACGCCATCAGACCTCACTTGTCAACAGTTAAGTCTTGGAAAAATAATCCTCTGGTGCACTTTTGCTCTGTCCTACTGGGCCACAAGGACGGGGATACTCAGTGGCACTGTATTTTGTTTGTTTGTGGAGCATCATTTCACATCTCAGGGCCCATCTCTGTTATATGCTGTCAATAAATTCAACTTGCAAACTTGCACAGAAAATGTGCTGAAGCAATGAACCCAGGAGGAAGGCAGGTAGTCTACTGTGAGTGGGGTAATACCAAGAGCTAGTGTTTATTGCCCCTGACCAGGTGTCATGGGCTGGCCTGAATTACAAAGTGCTTCTGGTAAAGATGGTGAGGAAGTCGTTTACCAAGGACCCTTGCAACCGGCAGGAGCCCCAGTGGCGCCGTCAATGGTGAATCGGTCAGCTGCTAAGGAGAGGAAAGGTGGTAATTTGAACTCACCAAACTTCTGCAACACACAAAGATCTGGTGACCTACTTCCCACACGTCACAGCCAAAAACCTGCAGTGGGCAATCTAGCTCTATCACATGGGATCACCAACTCCAAGCTCCAAGGACTCGACACAGTCACAAGCTCACCTTTTTGTGGTTGTTGTTGTTCTTAGGTGCCATCGACTCACCTGCAATTCCTATCGACCTTATGAAAAAGAATTCTGAACCCTGCCCTGTCCTGTGCCACCTTCCTGATCCCTGGCCTTGAAACTTTCTTTGCAGTGATTTCAGGCCGCCCAGCTCCTGTTATTGTTGTTGGGAGCTATCAAGTAGATGCCAATCAATACACAGTAACCTTACAAACAACATATCAACCCTTGCCTACCCCGTTCCTTCCTCAGAATCTCCACGGTGGACATTGGCGCCCACTATCACAGTCACTGTGTCAATCCAGCCTGTTGGAGTCTTCCTCTCTTTCTCTGACCTTCCACCTTCACCAGCACGCTGTCTGTTCCCAAGGATTTGCCCCTCTTGACAACACGCCCGAAGTATATCAAGAAAATTTCACCATCCTTTCCACCGAGGAGCACCCTGGCTATGCTTTCTCCACCCTAGGACCATCCGCCTGTCTTATATTATGGTGGCCTAATTGATGGAAGGGGGAGTGACAGCTGCTTCCTAAACAACATGCCTCCGGAAACTCTATGGACTTTGATAAATATTGATCGTTATAGAAAGGCTTCAGGCCTTTTGTTCATAGGGTCGCTATGAGTCATGCTTGACTTGAAGGCAATCAACAACAACAAACAATTGATGCCTTTGACTTGTGGTGCTTGGACTGCTAGGAGAGCAAACAGGTTCGTACCGGAGAGGGTGAAACCAGGCTGGTCCTTGGAGTCAAGGATTCTGAAGCTCCGTCTGATATACTTTGGACATGTTGCAAGGTGGGACCAGTCCTTGGAAAGGGACGTCATGCTTGGGAGGGTAGAGGGACAGCACAGGAGGGGAAGATCCTCTATGAGGTGGACTGACTCAGTGCCTGGGGTAATGGGGGTGGGTGTGTTGGAGACAATAAAATTGGCTCAGGATAGAGCAGGGTTCAGAGCTGTTGTACACAGACAGAGTCGCTATGAATTGCAACTGACTTGATAGCACATAATAACAACAATTTATCCCAAAAGAAAACAAAAGCAAACTCAAGTCCCCATCTATTGTATTGGAGCTCTGGTGGCCTAGTGGTGACAGAATTGTGTCGCCAACCCAAAGGCAGGTGGTTGAAATCTACCAGCTGCTCCTCCAGAGATAGATAGCCAATCCTGTTCCCAACCACTCCCCACCCCCATTTGATTGACAGGCTTTTGAGAAACCCCGGAGGGTCAGCTATGAATTAGTTCCGATTCCATAGCACTCAACAACAATGTTGTAATTAATGTTTTAAAAAAAACAAAAGGTGTCAATCCTAGAGGTGAGCAGTTCGAATCCACCAGATGCTCTGCTGGAGAAGGAGGGACAATCTCCTCCTGTAACAGTCACAGCTGCTTCAACAGTACACACACAAAAAAATTTTAAAAACTGTAAAAAAGGTGTATGAATGGGTGAATGAAAAATCAAGTTGCTTTGTAATCATTCACTTCAAAGACAAAAGAGAGAGACAGAGAGGGAGAGAAGGAGACAGAGAGAGAGAGAAGGAGGGAAGGAGGAAAGGCAGGAAGGAGG
>NW_006399958.1:2906127-2912440 GCF_000299155.1 Elephantulus edwardii
CCGGGGGCCCTCCTGGTTCCGTGTACTGTGCTACCTCACCCCGCCTCCCCTAATGAGGGGGGGTGGGCGAGTTTCTGGTGACCTCCTCCCCCATATCTGTCCAAGGAGCAGATGGGCCCTGGAAAGAGGTCAGAGTTGGGGGTCTGAGATGAGAAAAAAGGGGCCTTCAATGAAGGAGAGTGCCAGAAAAATGGAAGACTTCGAGTTTCGGGGGTGTCAACCCCACTACTCCGCCTCCCTCCCTCGATGGGGCCTCGAGGGGGAAGAAGCGGCACAGGTGTGGACATGGGGGGGTCTCCCTCCACCCCAGGCTCCCCATCCACGTCCTAAGGGTGTGGATGAGCGGGTGGAGGAAGTGAAAGAAGGAGGGAGGAGAAAGGAAGGGACCATGGAGAGATGAGAAAGCAAAGTGGTTAAACAGAGCCCTCTGGAAGGCAGGTGACCTGGAGGTGGTGGTGGTGGTGAAGAGTCCAGCAGGTGAGAACGGAGATTCGAAAGAATGCGGGGGGGGGGGCTGGGGAGCAGAGAAGTGTGGGCATGGAGACCTAGTCTGCCCATCTGGCCTGTGAGGTGTGCTGAGAAGACCCCACAGTGCCTGGGCCTGGTGGGTTCAGAGGGTGGGGAGGGGTGGACACAGCCAGGGCAGAGGAAGAGGAGGTGAGCTTTCCTGGAGGGATGCCCACTGCCCCTGCAGGGATGGGGGGAAGGTGGGGGGCTCCAGGGAGTTGGGGAGGAGGTCAAAGGAAAGGGGTTGGACCCTAGAGGTAAAGGGGCATGTCCTGGGCAAAGTGGGTGTGTCTTGATATGAAGTGGGCGTGGCCAGGAGAAAAGGGGTGGGCCCTGAGAGATGGGTGTGTCTTAAAGGAAAGGGGTTGGGACCTAGGGAGGAAGGGGCGTGTCCTAAGAAAAATGAGAGGGACCCTGAGGAGAGAGGAGTGTGTCTTAAGAAAAAAGAGTGGGAACTGGGGGGTGGGGGGAGAGAGAGAGAAAAGAAAAGAGAGTGGGACTGAGAAAGGGGCGGGGCCTGAGAGGGGCGGGGTCTGAGTGAGGGGCAGGCCCCGAGAAAGGGGCGGGGCCTGAGAAAATGGGTGTGTCTTAAAGAGAAGGGGTGGGGCTAGGAGAAAGGGGCGTGGACAGAGGGGTGGGTCCTTGGGGGAGAGAGAGGTGTGTCTTAAGGAGGAAAGAATGGGCCCCATGGAAGAGGGTCTGACTTTAAAAGAAATGAGTCCTAAGAAGAAAGGGGCCCTTAGAGGACGGGAGAAAGTCCAGTGGGATCAGAAGGAAGCAATAAAAAGTAGAGGTCAGGGGAGGGAGGGAGGAGCCGTGGAGGGGCGTGGTCACAGGGGCGTGGTCTCCCGTGGCAGGTCCAAGGGAGGCGGGGCCTAAGCTTGCGCGCAGCATCCTCGGGCGGAGCGAGGAGGCATCCCGAGGGGGGCTGGGGCTGGGGGCTGGGGTGCTCAGGGCGGGGGACCCTCGGAGGCCTCAGCAGGGCGAGGTGGAGATGTGCAGGTGGTCGGGATACTTGATGGCCGGAGGGTAGTTCTGGGTCATCTGGATGGAGACGTCGCTGGAGATGTCCGAGGGGCTGCGGCCCCGGCGCCAGGCCTCGGGCTGCAGGAACTGACCCGAGTAGTCGGAGCAGTCGCTGAGACGCGGCCGGTAGAAGGCCGGGTGCGGGCGGTACATCTCCTCCTCGGCGTAGCGCTTGGTGAACAGGTACACGGACATCACGCCGGCCCCCTGCAAGGCATGGAGTCATGGGGGCGCCCCCAGCCCCCCTACCCTCCCCTGGGACCCCAGAGTCCTGACCCCCAGCTCTCCCCCCCATACTCGGGAGTCCTAACCCCCTGACCCTCCACCCTGATACCTGGGACTCCTGACAGCCTGACCCTCCACCCTGATACCTGGGAGTCCTGACTCCCTGACCCTCCTCCCTCAGACCCTGGAGTCCTGACTCCCTGACCCTCCACCCTAATACCTGGGAAATCCTGACGCCCTAACTCTCCTTCCCATACTCAGGAATCATAACCCCCTGACCTTTCTCCCTCACACCTGGGAGTCCTGACCTCCACTCCCTCCTTCCTTAAACCTGGGTGGGAGTCCTGACCCTCAGCTCCTCCTCAGTCACACCTGGGAGTCCTGACCCCCAGACCCCCGGTCTCAGACCTGAGTCCCCACACTCCTAGTACTCCTCTTTCAGACCCAGGAGTCCTCTCTCTCTCTCTGTCTTTCTCTCTGTCTCTCTCTCTCTCTCTCACACACACACACACACACCCGCCTCTCCTCCCTCAGACCCTGGAGTTCAGCTTCCCAGCTCCTCTCCCTGAGACCTCTCCCCTTTCCAACCTCTGGAGTTGGAGCCCAGGGACATCACCTCTTTGAGTAGAAAGGAGGAAGCGGCGAAGGCAAAGGACCACCCGTAGCGATAGTGGAAATACTGCTCAGAACTGCTGGGCCGGTTCATCACCTCGTCATTGATGCTGGAGATGTAGAGGACCAAGCCCACCACCAAGGAGAGGCCTGGGGTGGACAGACGGAGGGGGTCCATTAAAGAAATAGAAAGGCAGCTTTGGTAAAGTGTTAGAAATAGGCACATCTACGTAAAGGAATAAAAAGTTCCATGCACCACTTTCCAGAACTTGAGTATAGGTTTCCCATTTTTCTTTTCTTTTTTTAAAAACTCTAACAATGCAGAGCATTTATTATATAAAGAAAACTATAATATGTACTTAAATAAATATTGTTGTTGTTGTTGAATATTGTTGTTGTTGAGTACCGTCTAGTTGAAACTAATCCATAGTTGGCCCTTTGGCAGGCTTTCTTTTTTTATTATTAATTTTAATGAAAGTTTACAGAGACTTTGGATTGTCATTCATTCATTGTTTGCACTTTTCTCCCTGTATATCCCCCCCCCCTTCAGTTCACTCTTCTCTTTGAAAAGCAAAAACAAAAAAAAAAAATAATTCTTTCACTGTTTTACAAACCCACTAGCTGCTCTGTGGCAGAAAAAAAAATGGACAATCTTCCCCCTGTGTGATTTCCTGTCTCTGAAAACCCACTGGAGGGTCAACCATGAGTTAGGTCATAACAGAGACAACATCTTAGCTTGAAGTCTTCAGAGATAAAGTCAAAACACTGACAGAGAGAGAAAGAGAGAGAGGCAGGCTGCTGGGGCAGCTGAAGTAAAGCCGGGCGTCTCGTTGGCTTTGGTCCCTTGGGTTCAAGGGTTAAGGTCATGATTTCTTGAGGCATTCCAGTTAATTGGCCTAAAAACATATGTAATGCTTCCATTCTACCACTTTCTTCATTGCCTAGTAAGTAGGGTCTTAGAAGCTTGCAAAGCATGACAATTGGTTTCTATTCACCTGGAACAACAGAGGAGAGTCAGGAACAGAGAGGAGGAGGATCTGGGATGTTAGTTGACTGTCTTCATGGACAATTGCCTCCTCTCCCATGAGATCAAAAGAACTGGATGGTACTGAACAACGTACTGAGCAAAGATTCTATGGAGAGACTCCCCATCAAAAGGAGGGGAAAATGCAGAACAGAACTCAAAGTCTCATGCAATTCAGATTTTTCCAGAACCACGGAGCATGGATGGGGCCCCAAAACAACTGCTTTGACATAGTCTTTAAACCTGAAGCAGAAATACCTCCTGGAATCTTTTAAAGCCAAACAATTCTCTCAAATTCATTTCGCTTAACTAGGAAGGGATATTTATCTAGCACATTATGCTCTTTTAAGGACCTGTCTATGGGATCAAGGTGACAACAGCAGCTGAAAAGGTTAGCTAAGAGCCTTCAAGGACAGTGAGCTCATGTTGACTAGGGGGGAAAAACGACTCAGAAAAGCCAAGAGACTGTTTGTGCCACTCGAAGGATGTTACCCATGTCCATTCATTGTTTGTGGAGAAATCGTTGAGTTTGTCTTGCTTTGTACATTCTCAGTCAACAACAGAAGATAAAAATAAATTCTTTTTTTTTTTAAGCCTAACAAGGACAGTGACATGAATCAAGCTGACGTCCGAACTCCTGATCAATCTCAACAGCTGAGAAAAAGATATGAACAGACATTATGGGATTTCTGAAGCGATGGACAAGGGTGTACACAGCACCACCTATCTACAGAAAGAATCCCATCAGGCCTTTTCCAGATCGGAAGACAAGGACAAGTTTCAGGGAAACAGGGTGGTGACAGAGGTTTATTGTTCAAAATAGCTTTCCTAGCCATTGATGAACTGTTGATTTTGTGATGAAGTATTTGCTGCATTAAGAAGACAGGATTAAGGTAGGATACAAGCCCAAACCTACTTTTTGTTTTTGTTGTTGTTAGGTGTCATCGGGTCAATTACAACGCAGCGACCCTATGAACAAGAGATCTGAACCCTGTCCTATCCTGCGCCATCCTCACACTTCCTGACACACTGGAGCCCATTGTAGCAGTCACTGTGTCAACCCACCTGGTGAGGGTCTTCCTTTCCTTCACTGACCCTTCATCCTTCCAAACATCACATCCCTCTCCAAGGAATGGCCCCTCTCAGCGACAAACCTGAAGTACGTGAGGTGAAGCCTCATCATCCTTGCATCCAAAGACCACTCTGGTTGCATCCTCTCCAAGACATACTTATATCTGTTCTTTTGGCCATCCACGGGATGTTCAGTGTTCTCCTCCCACACAACAGCTCAAAGGCATCAATTCTTTTCCTGTCATCCCTATTCATTATCCAGCTCTCAGATGCATAGCAAGTGATCAGAAAGACTATGGCCTGAATCAGGTGCACCTTAGTCCTGAAAATGACATCATTACTCCTCAATAATTTGGAGAGGTCCCTAACTACAGACTTGCCTTGTGCCGTGCACATCCTGATTTCCTGACCCCTGGTACCAAGGGGGTTAATTGTGGATCCAAGTAAGATAAAGCTGTTGACAATCGCAATCTCTTCTCCATCCATCATGATGTTGCCTACTGGTCCCTAAGCTCCCGGGAGTTCTCTCTTCTGGGATGCTCACTTTCTTGGGACACAGCATCCCAGCTATGCCTGGCCCATCACTCACCGGTCTCTACAACACCAGCCTGCATCACCACAGTCATGTAAGTCATTTCCCTGACCTGGCTGAGGGTCCGCGAGGTCTTCCAGTGAACCACAGAACCCAAGGGACGTACATAGAAGAAATGGGGGTGAACTGTTGATGTCAGAAATCACGGAGCGCTGCAGCAGATCAAACATTTAGGACACTGTTGACATCTTCCTTTTTATAATTATTCTGCTATTAATCTGAGCAGAATGGACCATGAATGCACAGAGGAATACATCTCAGACATAACCAAATGCCTCAAGAAGTTAATCCCCCCCATCCAGTTAATCCCCTCCATCCCAGTTTAGAAGCCCATTTTCATAGTCTTGTTGAACAACTCAGTTAGTTGGCATTAGACAATTCATAAAACATGTACTCTAGGGGAGCTCTGGTGGCCTAGTGGCAAGAAGCTGCAACTACAATCCCAGAGGCGCATGGTTCAAATCCACCAGATGCTCTGCCGGGGAAGGAGGGGCAATCTCCTCCTGTACCAGTCAGATCTGATTTGACAGTACACTCACACACACACACACACACACACACACACACACACATAATAAAATAAAAAAACAAAAACCAACCAAACAATAAAAACCCAACAACATGTACTCTGTGTCCCAAAACAGCAGATAATTAATTTCTGGAGTCTTGGAAGGTTGTACACAAACAGCTGTCATTATACAAAGACCAGTTTTTACTTGTCTGCAACAAAAGAGAAGGAAAGCAAAGATTCAGAGATGAACTGGTGGAAGGAACTTGCCGTCTCCACGAACCACAGCCTCATCTAGCTTGAGACCAGAACAACCAGATGGTGCCCACTTACCACAACCAACGGTTTTGATCACGTCCACGTCCTTGATAGAATGGAAGGGGAAAAAAAATTCAGAACTCAAAATCCAAATGAAGAAGTCCAGACTTCCCAACACGACATAACAACGCTGTCATTATATAGGAATGATAGGAGAAGGTGGGGAGAGACTTGGAAAGGCGTGAATAGATAATGAACACTGCACTGGAACAGACGAGGGGAGGAGCTGTTTGAAAGATAGATAGATAGATAGATAGATAGATAGATAGATAGATAGATAGATAGATAATCAGGCATTGTAGGTATGTCAATATGGAACAAGAGGTACATTGCAAAGTAGACTTGCCGAGGGTAAGTAAGGTGGAAGAGAGAGGAATATGTGCAACAATGAATGACTGAAAACACAGTCCTTTTGTTAAAGTATATATAT
>NW_006399958.1:2912795-2923079 GCF_000299155.1 Elephantulus edwardii
ACATTATGCTGAGTGAAATATCTCAGTCACAAAAGGACAAATATTGCATAGGGTCACTGTTGTAAAATGGGACTGACATCAGGGTTGAAGGAAGACAGAGGAGGGAAGGAATGATGTTTACAGCACTGCAACAGATGAGGGAGAGAACTGTTTAAAAGGGATCTATGATTAGGTATTGTTGTCATGACAGGAGTCCAGAACGAAGGCTGCACAGTGCAGTGGACTTGGGGGGAAGGGTTGCATAACAAAGAGTTTTTCTTTTACATTTCAAGGAGAAGAGTGAACTGGGAGGGGCAGGAGAAAAAGTACAACAATGAATGAATGGAAACACTAAGTCACTATAAACTTTGATTAAATTTAATTTTTTAAAAAAGAGCAGCATAGTCTTAAAGGATAGGAGAGTTAATGGAAGTAAGAATCCCAGGGAGGAAGTGGGAAGGGTTAGATTTTGGGGTATTGTGATTAATGCTATAAAACAAAATGTGTATGAATATGAGTGAAAAACCAATCTGCTTTCCAAACTTTTACTCAAGTCACTATTAAAAAATAATGACAATGACAGTGGGAGGGAGGGGAAATAACTTTTTAAAAAACCCCAGACTTTTTTGAGACTACAGGACTCCTTGAGATTATTGTAATTATTATTGTAATTAAAATTACTCCTTGAAGTCACCTTTTAGGTAAAGAACAGATTGGCTCATAAAATAAAGAATATTATCTGTGAGCCGGGAAATGAAAAGACATATTGCAATGGGAAAATCTGCTGGTAGGGACCTCTCCAAAGTACTGACAAGCAATAGTGTCTCTTTGGAGACTAAGGTGCACCTGATACAGGCCACGGTCTTTGCAATCACTTGTTATGCATCAGAAAGCTGGGCAATGACTAGGGAGGATAGAAGGAGAATTGATGCCTTTGAGCTGTGGTGCTAGAGAACAGTATTGAATATACCATGGACTGCCAGGAGAACAAACAGGTTCATCCTAGAGATAGCTAAACCAGGATGCTCCTTGGAGGCAAGGATTCTGATGCTACATCTGACATACATTGGACCTGTTGCAAGGAGGGACCGGTCCTTGGAGAGGGACGTCATGCTTGGGAGGGTGGAGGGACAGCGCAGCAGGGGAAGACCCTCTGTGAGGTGGATTGATTCAGTGACTGGGGTAATTGGGGTAGGTGTGTCAGAGACACTGCAATTGGCACAGGACAGAGCAGGGTTTAGGGCTGTTGGACATAGGGTCATCATGAGCCACAAGTGACATGAGGGCACATAACAACAACATGTCGTTAAGTGCCCACGAGTCAACTCCGACTCACAGCAACTCGATAGGTAACAGACTGAAACCAGACCCTTTTTCTGCTGTAACCTCACCGTCTCCCCAAGCTCGAAGACATCGTTGTAGTCACTGTCTGTCCATCTCATTGAGGGTCTTCCTCTCGTTCTCTGACCCTCCACATTTTCTAGCCTGATGTCTTCTTCTGAGGACTGTGATGTTCTTTCCCTCCTGACAACGTGCTCAAAGCATATGAGACGAAGTTTCACCCTCCTGGCCTCGAAAGAGCATTTCATCCAAGACAGATTTCCGTGTTCTTCTGGCCGTCCACAGGAGAGTCGATCCTCTGCCAACCCCACGCCTCAGAGGCGTCAATTCTTCTCTTGTCCTTCTTACTTGTTGTCCACCTTCCACAAGCGTGTGACTAATGAGTGTCTTTGAAAGTCATCTCTAAGGAGACCAACTGGTCCAAAACGTCTCTACAGCAAAGGTGAGAAGACAAGGAAACTAGGACACTGGGAACCGCCGGGACAGGATGAAGGGACATGATGGCGCACCGTGAAACACGGAGCCAAAATCACAGGATAATTTGTGCAGAAATTGTTGGCTGAAAGCTAGATGACCGTGTAAACCTTCACCAAAAACACAAGGGAGGGAAATACTTTATAAAAAAATCAAAAACAACCAAAAACACAACAACCCAACATTTAAAATAGGGATTAGAGACAACAACAACATGCTATTGTTGTTGTTGTTGTTTTTGTTAGGTACCTTTAAGTTCAGCTTCAGTTTGGTCAGCTCCACGGTCAACACTCTTGGCATCAGCAGCCAGGAAATCAAAAAACGTATTGTGATGGGAAAGTCTGCTGTTAGGGACCTCTCTAAAGTACTCAAGAGCAACGGTGTCTCTCTGGAGACTAAGGTGCTCCTGATACAGGCCATGGTCTTTGCAATCACTTGTTATGCATCAGAGAGTGGGACAATGACTAGGGAGGATAGAAGGAGAATTGATGCCTTTGAGCTGTGGTGCTGGAGAATAGTATTGAATGTACCATGGACTGCTAAGAAAACAAACAGATTCATCCCGGAGAGGGTTCAATCAGGCCACTCCTTGGAGGCAAGGATTCTGGGGCTTCGTCTGACATACTTTGGGCATGTTGCAAGGAGGGACAGGTCCTTGGAGAGGGACATCACGCTTGGGAGGGTGGAGAGATGGGGCAAGAGGGGAAGACCCTCTATGAGATGGATTGATTTAGTGACTGGGGTAATCGGGATGGGTGTGTCAGAGGTCAGAGGCAGTGTGATTGGCACAGGATAGAGCAGGGTTTAGGGCTGTTGTACATAGGGTCGCTATGAGTCGCAAATGACTCGACGGCACATAAACAACAACAAGAACAACTTAAACTTATTGTTATCAGGCCAGTTTAGGTGGGTTGAGTCCCTTCAATGGGTTTTTGAGACTGTAAGTCTTTTTTTTTTAGGCTGTGTGTGTGTGTGTGTGTGTGTGTAATGCTGTTGTTGTGTGCCATCAAGTCACCTGCGACTCATAGCGACCCTGTGTACAACAGCCCTAAACCCTGCTCTGTTCTGTACCAATCACACTGTCTCCGACACACCTACCCCCATTACCTGAGTCATTGAATCAATCCATCTTATCAAGAGTCTTCCTCTCCTGCACTGTCCCTCCACCCTCCCAAGCATGACGTCCTTCTCTAAGGACTGGTCCCTCCTTGCAACATGTCCAGAGTATATCAGACAAAGTTTCAGACTCCTTGCCTCTGAGGAGCAGCCTGGCTTCACCCTCTCCAGACTGAACCTGTTCGTTTTCTTAGCAGTCCATGGTACATTCAATACTCTTCTCCAATACCACAGCTCAAAGGCATCAATAGGCCTTCTATTATCCCTAGTCATTGTCCAGCTCGCTGATGCATAGCAAATGATTTAAAAGACCATGGCCTGTATCAGGCAAGGTACCTTGGTCTCCAGACTGACATCAATGCTCTTCAGTATTTTGGAGAGGTCTCTGACAGTAGACTTTCCCAATGCAATACGTCTTTTCATTTCCTGGCTGCTGGTGCCAAGATAGATAGATAATAGATAGATAGATAGATAGATAGATAGATAGATAGATAGATAGAGTTAGATACAGATATAGAGATAGATAGATGATATAGATGTAGATAGATATAGATATATAGATATAGAAATATATAGATGTAGATATAGATGATAGAGAGATAAATATAGATGATACAGAGAGAGAGATATATAGATGATATAGATATATAGATGTATATACATATAGAGATACATAGATGTATAGGTATATAGGTAGATATCTAGATATACAGACATATAGATATATAGACATACAGATATAGATATATTAGGGGAAAATAGGTATGTAGTTCAGGAACCCCACTGGCATAGCGGTTCAAGTGTTGGTCTGCCAACCAAAAGGTAGGTGGTTTGGACCCACCAGCCGCTCTACGGGAGAAAGATGAAACCGTTTGCTCCCATAACCATCTACAGCTTTGGAAGCCCTATGAGGCAGCGTTACCGCTGTGTCCCCCAGTGTGGCTACGGGGTGGGACTGACTCAACAGCAGTGGGCAGTGGGTATGAAGCACAGTTCTATTCCGGGATAGATGGGGTCACCATGACTCAGAGTCAACTCCATGGCAACGGCCTTGGAGGAGCATGTTCAGCCACAAAGAGCCCGTGTGGCACACTAGGTAAGCACCTGACTCTTAAACTGGAGAGTGGTGGTTCTAACCCACCCACTGGCTCCTTGGGAGAAAACCTGGCAGTCTCCTCTGGTCCTCTAAGGGTTGTTTGTGTGAGGTGCCCTGGACTCAGTTCTGAAACATACCTACTCTACTTACAACCAAGCCACACACTGCCCAGTTCTGCACTGTCCTCCCAATTTTTACTCAATAACCTCTCAGTTGGGCCACCACCACGTTAGTCTGTCTCATTTAAGGGTCTTCTTTTTCACTGACTCTACAGCTTTAGTTTGCCACAGTCAACACTCAGCACCAGCAGCCAGGAAATTAAAAGACGTATTGCAATGGGAAAGTCTGCTGTTAGGGACCTCTCGAAAGTACTGAAGAGCAATGGTATCACTCTGGAGACTAAGGTGTGCTTGATACAGTCCATGGTCTTTGCAATCACTTGCTATGCTTCAGAGAGCTGGACAATGACTAGGGAGGGTAGAAAGGAGAATGGATGCCTTTGAGATGTGGTGCTGAAGAGGAGTGTTGAATATCCCATGCAATGCTAAGAAAATGAACAGATTCATTCTAGAGAGGGTTAAACCGGGTGGCTCCTTGGAGGCAAGGATTCTGAAGCTCCGTCTAACATACTTTGGACATGTTGTAAGGAGGGACCAGTCCTTGGAGAAGGACATCATGCTTGGGAGGGTGGAGGGACAGCACAGGAGGGGAAGACCCTCTATGAGGTGGATTGATTCAGTGACTGGGGTAATAGGTGGGTGTGTCAGAGGCAGTGCGATTGGCACAGGACAGAGCAGGGTTTAGGGCTGTTGTACACAGGTCGTAATGAGTCTCAAGTGACTCAACGAACGGCACATAACAAAAGCGATACTTTGGGCATGTTGCTAGGAGGGGCCAGCTCTTCGAGAAGGACATCATGCTTGAAAAGGTAGAGGAGAATCTGAAGAAAGGAACCTACGAGACAGGAACCCTCAGGCAGCCTAAGAGAAGACTCACCTAAGAGAAAACTCACAACAAGAAGGACTGATGCTGTGTCTGTCACAAGGGGCTCACGTGTACTGGAGATAGTGAGGACGGCACAGGATGTGGGAGACTCAGATCTGCTGTTCAGAGGGGCGCTAGGAGTTGCAGTTGACTCAATAGCATGTAACAAAATACCAAACATGTCCTCCTCCAAGGACTGCTAATTCTTGATAATATACCCAAACAATGTGAGATGAAGTCTCATCAACCTGGCTTCCAAGAGCGTTCTTCCAAGACCCAATTTGTTCTTCTGGCAGTCCATGGTATAGTCATAATTCTTTGCCCACATCCACGTTCAAAGGCATTAATCTTTCTTCCCTCTTCAGCTGCCTTTGAGGCAACTGAAAATACCCTGGCTTGAGTTAGATACACTTTGGTCCTCAAAGTGATAATTTTTGCTCCTTCACACTTGAAAGAGGCCCTTTTGCAGCAGATTCACCCAAAGTAATGCCCTGTTTGATTTCCTGAACTCCACTTCCCACAAGCACTGCTTGTGGATCCAAAGAAAATGGACATCTTCAATCTTTTCTTGGTTTATCATGACATTGTTTATTGGTCCAGTTGTGAGGATATCTGTTTTCTTTCATGTGCAGAGGCCATCCTTCCGGAAAAGCCACCATCTTAGGTTTTCATCAGCAAATATTTCAGGTCCTCTCCTCTCTCAGCAAGCCAGTTTGTATCATCTGTGTATCATTACTGCATCTTCTGCCAAGCCCGACGCCATGTTTTTCTCACATAATCTAGCTTCTTGAATTAGTTGCTGAGCAGATAGATTGAATAAGAATAGTGAAAGTGTCCAATCCAGATATACCTGATTTTAAATCACATAATATTCCTTTATTCTACCCAAACAAGTGCTTCTTGGTTCATGTACAGGTTTCTTCACGGGCTCTGGAATTCTTCTTCCTAAGTGAATTAAGTGATCTGGAATTCTCAATCTTCATACTGTTACCCATAATTAGTTCTAATCTTTACAAATGTCTTTGCATACTCAATAAAACCATCAAAGAACATTTTTTTCTGGCATTATCTGCTTTCAGCCAAGGTCTATCTGGCTCAGCAGCGATAGCCATCATTCTACATCATCTAGTTGAAATGTCTTAACTGTCATTGTTGTTATGTGCCATTGAGTCGTTTGCGACTCACAGTGACCCTATGTACAACAGCTCTGAAAATCTGCTCTATCCTGGGCCAACTTTACTGACTCTGACACACTTATCCCCGTCACTGGATCAATCGGTCATTGATGGTCTCTCTCTCCTTCTCTGTCCCTCCACCCTTTCAAGCATGATGTCCCTCTCCAAGGACCAGTCCTTTCTTGCAACATGCCCGAAGTATGTCAGATGAAGCTTCAGAATCCTTGCCTCTAAGGAGCAGGCCAGCTTCTCCCTCTCTAGGACGAATCTGTTCATTCTGCTGGAAGTCCATGGTATATTCAAAACTCTTTTCCAGCACCACAGCTCGAAGGCATAAATTCTCCTCCTGTCGTCGCCTGTGACTCGAAACCACTTAACAACAGTTACATCAACATAGAGAGAGATCAGCTGGCCCAGTGGACAGAAAGCGATGCTACCAAGCCAAAGGTGGGTGACTTTGAATCCGTGACCCTCGGGCCTATCTTTTCATTGTTTTTGTTCAGACATTCCTCTAGGTCGTATAGCCCTGGTGTACAAGTTGCCGTACAGCAGTCACTTGTGGTTGCTGTGAGGCTGAACACTGTGACACTGATGTGTCAAATGCATTGATGGTTGGTTACCCAATGCAGACAGAGAGTGGGGTGGAGCTCTCCGATTAAAACAAGCTTGGAAGGAGGAGCGGCATCCACTTCCATAATAGCTTACCTCCAGAAACCCTATGAATCTGGAGAGAGGATGAAAGGCACCCAAGCAATGAGGACTCTCCTTCGTAGGGTCGTTATAAGTTGCCTGTGACTCGACGGCACTTAACAACAACAACAATCTTCCCTAGTCATTGTCCAGCTCTCTGACACACAGCAAGTAATTGTGAAGACTATGGCTTAAATCAGGCACACCTTAGTCTCCAGACTGACGTCGTTGTTCTTCAGTACTCTGGAGAGGTCCCGGACAGCCGACTTTGCCAATGCAATACAACTCTTAATTTCCTGGCTGCTGGCGCCAAGAGTGTTGACTGTGGAGCCAAGCAAACTAAAGCTGTTGACAATCCCAATCTCTTCACCATCCATCATGATGCTGCCAATTGGCCCAGTGGTGAGAATCTTTGTTTTCTTGATGTTGACTAGATGATGTAATTGTACTACTACAACTCTTCTTGGATTATCTTCTGCAAGATCTTACTTGGCTGTGATATTAATAATATCATTTGATAATTTCCACAGCCTACTGGATCACCTTCTTCCCACATTCTTTTGGATTATCTTTCTCCACTGGAGAAACATGAGAAGTCTCCTATCAAGTAATCTGCTGCCTCTGAAAACCTGCTGCAGGGTCAGCTTTGAGTTGATTCTGACACAATAATACCTAAAAACAACAACAACATTGGCTCACTTTTCATTTGAATGTGTACATATATTGATCTCTCCAGGCAGCTGGCCAAGTAGCTATCTTGTAGATTTCTTAGAAAAGTATTGCCAGCATTACGTTTGTTTGTTGCGACATCTCAATTGGTGTTTCATCAGATTCTAGAGTCTTGTTATTTACCAACATCTCCTGTGGCGCTTCCTTCAGTCCAACCAGTTCTTAATCATATACTTCCTCCTAAAATGGTGAATGTTGACCAATTCTTTTCAGTAACAAACCTTTTGTGTATTCATTCCATCTTCTTTTGACGTTTCCTGTATCATTCAGCACTATGTCCACAGACTCTTTCAAGATTGAAAATGAAGAAGACTTTAACTTCTTCTTCATTTATTTCATCCTGAAAAACGCCAAACGTTTTCTTCAATTTTGGTTTTCAGTTCTTAGTACATTTCATTATACTACTTTACTTGGTCTGTTTGAGCCACACTTTGAAAGCAGGAAATTCATCTCTTTTTCGTCGTCATTTCTTCCATTCTCTTTCGCTACTTAATACACGTACAAGGACAACTGTCAGTCTCTTCTAACACCTTTTTTAGTCTTTCCTTTGTTTCTTGCCCTTTTAGTGCCCTTTGACGTTCTTCCTTGCTTATAAGGAGTATTTCCAATTAAAAAAAATGTGAGGTTTGCAAAATACTGTCATATGATATTCAGCATACTTTTTACCACTACAGCCATATTTTCCAACCGCTGATCCTTGTTTCCAAATTCCACATTCCAATCACCAGTGACTATTAATGCATCTTGAGTGCACATTTTATCAACTTCACTCTTCAGGAGCTGGTAAAGTCTCTTAATTTCTTCAACTCTTATGCTACTAGTTGGTGCATAAATTTGAATAATAGTTATAGTAACTCATCTTACTTGTAGGCGTATGGATATTACCCTACCACTGGCAGCATTTTAACTCAAGATAGATCTTGAAATGTTCTTTCTAATCATGGATGTGACGCAATTTCTCTTCACTTTGTCACGCCTGGTGTAGTAGAGTATGTTGTTGTTGTTGTTGTGTTAAGTGCCGTCGCATCGTGGACGATTCATAGTGACCTTATGAGCAAAAGACCTGAACACCTGTATAACTTTCATCGTGTCTCCAAGTTCATAGGGTTTCCGGAGGTAAGCTATTTCAGAAGTACATACCACTCCTGCTTCCAAGCTTGTTTGAATCGGGGAGCTCCACCAGACACTGTCCATCATGGCTGACTATGATTGCATTTGACACATCAGGGTCACAGTGTTCAGCATCACAGCAACCACGACACACCAGCAAGTGGACACACCAGGGCTATACCATTTAGAAGAATGTTTGACAAAAACCAATGAAAACCAGGTTGCAGATTAAAATCACCTACCTATAGCTTGGTTGCATCACTCTCTGTTCACTACGCCAACTGAGCTCTCTCTACGTGGTTGTTGTTAATCACCGTCGAGTCATAGGTGACTCATATTGACCCTATGAATGGAAGACCTGAACACTTGTATAACGTTCATCATTTCTCCAAGTTCATAGGGTTTCCGGAGGCAAGCTATTTTGGAAGTGGATGTCACTCCTGCTTCCAAGCTTGTTTGAACCAGGGAGCTCCACCAAACACTCTCCACCATGGGTGACCATTATCACATTTGACACATCAGGGTCATGGTGCATTAGAGCATATCAATGTCAATTTGAAAATAGCCAATACCAATCCATTTCAGCTCACGAATAATGAATAAAGTAGAATGAAAAGTAGAATTCCTCCAGTGCCCATGTGGGAGGGATGTTCCCAGGACTTTTTGTTGCTGATAAGAAACACTGGGTGTTCAGGAGACTATGCTGGGCAGACTTATCTTCTCTTTCTTATGTTGTCCTCCAACCGTATTTAAAAACATAGCGCTTAATATCTCAGTCACAAAAGGACAAATACCGCATAGTGCCACTGCTGTAAAACGGGACGGACATCAGGGTTATGGGGAGCCTGAGAAAGATGGGATAAATAATGTATACTGCATTGAAACAGATGAGGGAGAGAACTGTTTAAAAGGGATATAGGACTAGGTATTCTTGTCATGACAGGAGTCCAGAATGAAGGTTGCATAGTGTAGTGGACTTGGGGGGAAGGATGGCATAACAATTAAAGAATTTTTCTTTTACTTTTCAAAGAAAAGAGCGAACTGGGGAGAGGGGGAGGTTGTGCAGGAAGAAAATTGTAACAATGAATGAATGGAAATCCAAAGTCTCTGTAAATTTTCATTAAAATTAATAAAAAAATAGTATAACCACTCCAAAAAAACAAAACAAACACAACAAAACATAGTACTTGTCTGTCCATATGCTGCACGGAGGTAACTCGTGGTTGCTGTAATGTTGAACACTGTGACCCTACTGGGTCAAATGCGATAATGGTTACCCATGATGGACAGTGTTTGGTGGAGCTCCCTGATTAAAACAAGCTTGGAAAAAAATAAAAAGAAGAAAAAAATTTAAAATAAAAACCCAAGCAAACAAGCTTGGATGCAGGAGTGGCATCCACTTCCAAAATAGCTTGCCTCTGGAAACTCTGCTCAATGCCCAACGTGGGGCTCGAACCCACAACCCTGAGATTAAGAGTCTCATGCTCTACCGACTGAGCAGTGAATACCACTATCATTCAAATATATGCACCAACAACCAGAGCCAAGGAAGAGGAGATAGAAGATTTTTACCAACTTTTACAATCGGAG
>NW_006399958.1:2925505-2928450 GCF_000299155.1 Elephantulus edwardii
AAGTGTTCAGGTCTTTCATTCATAGGGTTGCCATGAGTCATCTTGATGGCACTTAACAACAACAACAATTATGCGAAGGATGTCAATCTTCGAGTGTTCCATTTCGTATTTTTTTACATCCAATTCCCCTAGAGATCTTCCATAAAGATTACAACGAAGAGACGCTACTGGCTCGGTTCTACTCTGTCAAGTATGGTGGTCATGTGTCAAAATGGACTTGGTGAGATCTCCCAACAACGCTTTGAATTGTGGTGTTGGTGAAAAGTACTGAATACTCAGTGGACAATCGCGTTTGTTTTGGAGGAAGGTCGACAATGGGGGAACATCGTTTCATCTCATTTGAGCATGTTGTCAAGAGATACCAGTCCCTGGAAAAAAGACGTCGTGCTTAGAAAAGTAGAGTCTGAAAGAGAGGGGGGCCATCAAGGAGATGGATGGACACAATCCGCCTGGTCATGGAGGTGATTGTGAGAATGGGCCGAGATTTCAATCTGTTGTTCATTAAGTCACCATGAACCACTGTAGACTCAATAGCCCCTAAAAACAACAACATTAAACCACAACACCGCAATGTAACTGGAAAAACCCAGACTGCGAACATTCTAACAGATAAACGACCAAGTTTCTTCAACAAATAGATGGCAAGGAAGGGGGGGGGGAATAATAGAAAAAGAGGGACCAGTAAAGACTCAAAGAGGCTTTAGAGATCTATCCACTAAACCCAAGGGTAGAATTTGGATCCCGATTTGTAACAGAGTGACTGTAAAAAAGGCATTTACGAGACAAGAGGGGAAATCTCACCACTGCATGGAGATGAGGCAAGATTAAGCAATTTTTCTTAATTGTTTCGGCAGCGACGATGACATTGTGGCTTTATTAAATAAAAGAGCCGTATTTGGCTTAACTAATTAAGAATGTCTGCCTTGAGCATCAGGCATGCCCTTTGAGGATCTAGCTCTGTGGAATCAAGCTGACAACATCGACTCCAAAAACTAGATAGGAAGTTTGGGAGGAGACCAACTCACAAAAGGAAGTTGAAGTTGGGTGTGGAACTTGAAGAATACGATCAAGGTCGCAAAACTGTGTGTGCTTAAACTATTGCATCGGTGAGAATTCTGCTGTGTATATTCCCAGCAATGACTCAACTCCCTACCTCCAGTTGGAACCAATTCACTGTAATGCTCCATCCTGTTTCTGAAGCTGTAAATCTTAATGAGACATTTACGGTCTATGTCAGGAGTCACTCGTAGAGATAGCCTTCAAGAAATCAAGGAACAGCAACAACAACAAAGAAATCAAACAAGAGACTGCAATGGGCGGATCTGCTAACAAGGACCTCTCCTTAAAGTACTAAAGAGCAAAGAATGTCACTTTGAGAACTGAAGGGTGCCTTGCCTAAGCCGTGGTATTTCCAGCTGTCTCATACGCATGTGAAAGTTGGACCATGTAGGGAGCTCTGGTGGCCTAGTGGCAAGAAGCTGAGCTGTGATCCCGAAGGTGTGTGGTTTGAATCCACCAGATGCTCTACTGGAGAAGGAAGGACAGGGTTAGGGTTAGGGTTAGTGCCAGTCATATCCGCCTCGACGGCACACAAGAAAGTTGGACCATGAATAAGGAAAACTGAGAACGTTGTTAAACCTTTGCATGTTGGAGTTAGTGAAGAATTTGTAGGGAGGAGGGGTTGTATAAGAATGAAAGAATTTTTCTTTTACTTTTCAAAGAGAAGAGCAAACTGGGGGAGGAAGGTTGAGCAGAGAGGAAAGTGCAACAATGAATGAATGGAAATCCAAAGTCTCTGTAAACTGTCATTAAAATAAAAAAAATATAAACATGAAATTTAAAAAAAAATAATTTTTAGTACACCATGGACAGCCAAAATAACAAACAGCCCAAATGTGCAACCACAAACAAATGGATTGAGAAATTATGGTATGTTCACACAATGGAAAACTACGCAGCACGCAGGAGCAATAACTTTGTAAATTATGACCTAACTTGGGAGGGACTGGAGAGCATTATGCTGAGTGAACTAACTCAGTCCTATAAGGATAAATATTGTATAAAACCGTTATTGTAGAATGAGTATAAGGATCCAGGAGGGGTGGGAGAGGCTGGAAGCAGAGGGATGTGGATGTGCAGGGGGAAGAGGGGATTAATCATTGGGTTGTACAATTTGATGGGGGGGGGTGGAGGGAAATGGAAAGAATTTGTTCAAATTTGTATTTGAATTTTGTAAATAAACTAGTAGAAAAATTAAAAAAAAAAAACCCAAAACAGTTATGTCTTTAAATAAGTGCAGCAAAAATGTTCCATAGAAGTGAAGTTGTTGCTGTTGTTAGGTGTTGTCAAGTACAACCCATAGTGACTCCAGGAACAAGATATCTGAACCCCTATCTATCCTGCACCAACGTCACACTTTCTGACACGCTCAAGTCTGGTGCAGCAGTCACTGTATCAATCCATCTGAATGTGGATCTCACTCCTTCACTAACCCTCCACTTTTCAAGCATGATGCTCCTCTCCAAGGAATAGCTTCTCCTAGAAACATGTCCCAACTATGTAAGGCGAAACGAGAATAAGTTAGAAAGACTTTCTGTACTTTAGATATGAGAAAGGGCTAGTCTCTGCAGAAGGACATCATGCCTAGTGAAGGAGAGGGTCCGAGAGAAAGAGGAAGACCCTCAAGGAGATTGATTGATTGATTGATTGATCGATTGATTGATTCAGTGTTTGCAACAATGAAGATAAGAACAGCGGAGCTTGTGAGGATGCCACAGGACAGGAGAGGATTTGAATCTATTGTTCACAAAGTCACTATGGGTCATACGTGACTTGACAGCTCCTTACAAAAACACCCTCTTCACTTATACCAGATGTTCAGGACTTCACTCTGTCCAGAGCTGCTGTGAGTCAGTTGCCTTCTCAACAGCACCGCATAACAACAC
>NW_006399958.1:2929010-2933578 GCF_000299155.1 Elephantulus edwardii
CTAGACTAAGCTGGACTAGGGAGGAAGGTCTGGCGATCTGGTTCTATTGTTGCTGTTGTTGATATGTGCCTTTGAATTGCTTGCGACTCATAGTGACCCTGTGTACAAGAGCCCTACCTTAGTCTGTCCTTTGCCAACCCCACTGTCTCTGACACACCCACTCCCATTGCCCCAATCACCAAATCGATCCACCTTATCCAGGGTCTTCCTCTCCTATGCTGTCTCTCCATCCTCCCAAACATGACGTTCTTCTCCAAGGACTTGTCCCTCCTTGCAACATGTCCAAAGTATGTCAGATGAAGCTTCAGAATCCTTGCCTCCAAGGAGAAGCCTGGCTTCACCCTCTCCAGGGCAAACCTGTTTGTTTTCCTAGCAGTCCACGGTATATTCAACACTCTTCTCCAGCACCACAGCTCAAAGGCATCAATTCTCTTTCTATCATCCCTAGTCACTGTCCAGCTCCTGATGGATAACACACAATTGTGAAGACTATGGCCCGGATCAGGCGCACCTTAGTCACCAGCCTGACATCGTTGCTCTTCAGTACTCAGGAGAGGACTCGGACAGCTGGTTCTCTCAGCCAGTGAAAATCATATGGGTCACAATGGAGCACTGTCTGATTGGCTTATTTTGGACATGTCATCAGAAGGGATTAATTGCCAGAAGAGGCCATCACACTTGGTGAAGAAGAGGGCCGACAGGGGCAGGGGAGACCTTCCACGAAAAGGATTGGGATAGGAGCCACAGTGATGGGCTTGAATGTGCCAACAATCTTGAGAGTGATGTAAGCCAAAAAAAAAAATATATATTTCACTCTGTCCTATGCAAGGCCACCACGACTGGGAGTTGACTGTACAGACGCCAGCAATAGTAATAGCTATGCACAAGAACGTCCTTACTGTTAACAGATGTATACTGACATTTTTAGAAATGGACTATTCATAAGACTTGCAGCTTACTTTCAAATGGTAAAGAGGAAAAAAAATACCGTATGGCGCGCGCGCGTGTGTGTGTGCACGTGTGCGTGGTGTTTTTTGTTGTTACTGTTGGGTGTCTTCAACTTGATTACAACTAGTAGAGACCTGATGAACAGTAGATCAAAACCTACGTGCCTAGACAGAGAGAAAGAAAAGGGAAACAGGGCTGTCTCAGAATTACTGAGGCTGAGGTTGCAAACCGTTGCTATAAAGGAACTCACACAAATGGGTTGATTTCTCAGTACAGAAAAAAAGTGCACTTGCACTATACAGCCGTCTGTTCAGTGTGCAGCAGTACTATGAAAAAACATACGAAAAATAGAGTGAAAACATACGAAAACTGCAGCACAGAGACAAAATTAACACACGCTATTGGAAAATGGCGCCATGAACTTGCTTGATACAAGACTGTTAGAACTCTCCAATTTGTAAAAAAAAAAACCAACATGCAATATACAGATATAGGCAAAATATGCATAGATTGCATGCAATGTGTAGATATACAGTGAAGGGCAATAAAATGAAAAATGATAAAGTATGCTTGTATAACAAAACATTATGCAGAAGAGTATTGACTATAACCAGGGACTGCTAAGAAAACTAACAGGTTTGTCCTGGAGAGAGCAAAACCAGGCTGCTCCTTGGAGGCAAGGATTCTGAGGCTCTGTCTAACATACTCTGGACATGTTGCAAGGAGGGACTAATCCTTGGAGAGGGATGTCATGCTTGGGAGGGTGGAGGGATGGCGCAGGGGAGGAAGACCCTCTATGAGACGGACTGATTCAGTGATTGGGGTGATGGGGGTAGGTGTGTTGGAGATGGTGAGACTGGTACAGTAGAGGGCTGAGTTTAGGGCTAATGTACATAGGGTCGCTATGAATCGCAGGCGATTCGACGGCACATAACAACAACAACAATTAGGTGGATTGAGGTGTGAAAATGTAAAGTAGGGTTCAGTGTGTTATTCTGTGGATTTAGAAATTTCCTTTTTAAAAATGGTAGGTAATGGTGGTGAGATAATGACTCCCATCACTCTCATTTCCTGTAACCTGTTGTAATTTAACCTCTTTGTAATATCTAGTCATATAACATATTTTCTATGTGTTATTCTCTTCTAATTATGCTTCTTCCCTACCTCCGGTCTAGTTCACCTTGTTCTCTGTTTTATTTCCAGCATCAGATATAATACTTTGAACAGTAAATGTTATGGTCAATGGACAAACTGACATAACATATGCAACTATGGCCTTTATCATACCAATTATTGTAAAGACAAGTTAAGACCAGGCAATGTTCCATCCCGTTATCCTAAGATGTTCATTGGAAAAGTCTGCTGTCAGAGACCTGTCCAAAGTGCTGAAGAGCAATGATGCCAATCTGGAGACTAAGGTGCGCCTGATCCAGGCCATGGTCTTTGCAATCACTTGTTATGCATCAGAGAGCTGGACAAAGACTAAGGATGATAGAAGAGTATTTGATGCCTTTGAGCTGTGGTGCTGGAGAAGAGTATGGAATATACTATGGACTGCTAAAAGAACAAACAAGTTTGTCCTGGAGAGGGTGCAGCCAGACTGCTCCTCGGAGGCAAGGATTCTGAAGCTCCGTCTGACATACTCTGGACATATTGCAAGGCAGGATCAGGCCTTGGAGAGGGACATCATGCCTGGGAGGGTGCAGGGACAGTGCAGGAGAGGAAGACCCTTGATGAGGTGGATAGATTCAGAGACTGGAGTAATTGGGGTAGGTGTGTCAGAGGCAGTGCAACTGACACAGGATAGAGCAGGGTTTAGGGCTGTTGTACAGAGGGTTGCTGTGAGTCACAGGTGACTCAACGACACATAACAACAACAACAAAAAGATGTTCATGAGTTGGAAGCAATTCAACAACTAACAACCACAAACAAATCATAGTACTTCTGGAATTCCATCGTTTCAGCACTTCTAGAGAGTGAGCCATGATGAAAAGCTACTGAAATAAGTCTTCAAGTTGAGCAAGTTTATTCAAAAGCCCAAAGCAAACCCACTGTCATCAAGTTGCTTCTGACTCATAGCCATTCTGTAGGACAGAGTAGAACTGACCTAGAGTTTCTAAGAGGGTAAATCTTCATAGGAGCAGATGGCTTCATTTTTCTCTTGTGGATTGTGTGGTGGACTTGAACAACCAACCTTTTGGTTAGGAGTTGACTGTTTCAATCACAGTGCTATTGCAGATCCTGAGGAGGTTTATAGGAAAGAGGTATTACAGAAATTACCACTCACACATTCAACTCAACTGCAAAGAAGCTATCTCCCTCCCTTCCCTCCTCCCTCCCCTTCCTCCTCTTTCTTCTTCTTCTTCTCCTTCTCCTCCTCCCCCTCCCCTCCCCTCCCCTCCTCTTCTCTCTCTCTCTCTCCCAGCGACTCATACCTACTATATTTTCTGAATCTGCTCTAAATTTGAACCCTTCTTTTGCATCTCCAATCTGCTTGACTCCCCTCTCAAAAAAAGCAAAAAACCCTCAAGCCCACGGCTCACAAGTTGATTCTGACCCGTTGTGACCATCCGTCACAGGATTCCTAGGCTATAAATCTTAATGAGAGGAAACTATCTTTCTCTCACACAGTGAATGTTGGATTTGAACCTCTGACTCTTGAATTAACAGCCCAACATGTAGCACAATACATGACCAGGATTCCTTCCTGGTGTACCACTTCCTCCTCCAAATCCTTCCTACTTTAAGTATTGATTCTTCTAAAACCCAAACTACACTGTATCCCTCTCTCTGCTCAAAGTCTGTCCTTGCTTCTGTGATGTCCACAGGAAACAGTTTATTTTTATTGTTGTTAACTGACTGACTCAGGCTGACCCCATTGTACAACAGAACATCACCGGGTCGGAGACCACCTCCACTATTTAATCCACTGTGGGTACAATGTGTATGTACACAGAGCACTTTGCATCTTCCAGGACATATCAGACACTATTGTGTTGTGATCTATAGAGTTTTCAGCAGATCATTTTCAGAAGTAGATTTCCTCCTAGTCTAGAAGCGCCTGTGAAATCTGTACACTGTAGGGGGTCTTGCTGGTATTTGAAATGCCAGCGGTAAAGCTTCTGACTTCACAGCAACATACAAGTCACCACAGTGACAGCAAACTGATCGGTGGGGTGGTGGGAAGAAAGTATTCACCTAGGGGTTCTATGATCTCGTTCCTGCTGACACCTTCTGCTTCCTCTCCCACTCCAGTCCTAGACTCGAGTCCATGATCCCATTCTTAGACACTAGGGTTCTAAATAACACACATTTCTCCACAAGCAAAGAAGCAAAGTGTCGAGAGTGGCGGTGGGTGAGAAGAAAACAAAGATAACAAAAGGAGAGGGAGAGGGAGAGGGAGAAGGAGGGAGGGAGAGAGAGAGAGAGAGAATGTTGTGTATGTCAGAACAGACTCATAGCTGATCGTCTGGTAGATTTTTAAAAGCAGTTAATCACATGGCAGAAGGAAATTGTCCATCCTTCTCCCAAAGAGCAGCTGATGGCCTCAGATTGCAGCACAGCTTCTTGTCACTAGGCCACCAGAGCTTCCCTCATGATAGATAGATAGATAGATAGA
>NW_006399958.1:2934961-2939022 GCF_000299155.1 Elephantulus edwardii
GCATAACAAGTGATAGCAAAGACCATGGCCTGTATCAGACGCACCTTAGTCTCCAAAGAGACACAATTGCTCTTCAGTACTTAGGAGAGGTCCCTAACAGCAGACTTTCCCACAGCAATATGTCTTCTAATTTCCTGGCTACTAGTGCCGATATATATGTTTGCAAAATGTCAACATGTGAGATCCTGTCTCTGTGCTGGTCACCTCACAGTAGCTCAGCTTACAGCCTCCCGGGCCAGTCCCACTCTGTGCACATGGGATTGGAATCAAGGAGGCACAACTAGCAGCCACCAGTTCCTCCAAAAATAACCTCTTTTTCCTTTTTCTCTTTCTCTCTTTTCTCTCCCGCCCTCCCGTTTTCCTTGCTTGGCAATCCGAGTCTCCCTCCACCACCCCCCACCCGACTACATCTGTTTCTGAATTCTTAGAGCTCAGTGGGTAAGGATTACCTAGATTCCGCACAGGAACGGAAACAATCTGGCCGTACAACAATCCAATTCCAGGACCATGGAGAGCTGCCCGCGCCTTTACCACTACCTGACCGCAAGGTACTCTAGTGGCACGAGTTCAAAGAAGATAGCTGGGTACCACAAGGTCAGTGGTTTAAAACACCACCAACAATAACAGTAACAACGCCATCCCCCGCCTCCCCCCATCACCACCGAGCTGCTCTGTAAAGAATGATGACGCAGTTTGCTTCCACGAAGATTTAAAACCTTGGAAACTGTATGTGGATTTGGGTTTTTAAGACTCTTTCTAAGATTTTGACACACATTGTGAATCTCTGCCCCTGGAAGCCCTGCCAGCACAGTGGTTAAAGTGTTTCATTGCTAACCACAAGGTCAGAAGTTCAAACCCACCAATTTCTCCATGAAATTTCTGCTCTGAATCAACTTGATAGCAGTGGAGACATACGTAGGGACGAATTATCTATCCACTCAAGGAGATTTTTCTAAAAAAAAATCCTACCTCACCTTTTCAAGCTGAACTCAGCCGTCAACTCTTCGAAGTCTTCTCTGGTGACCTCTACTCACTCCACACCACACAGTCACGCGTCATGTTAATATACCTTCCTTTATCCAACTACGCTGAGCTGTTCTCATTCATCCCCTCAACAAACACTTCTTGGACGTGTTCAAAAGCAAAGATGTCACTTTGAAGACTGGAAGGGCACCTGATCATGGTCTTTTCAGTCACCTCACAGGCACGCGAAAAGCTGCATAATGAATAAGGAAGAACCAAGAGCGGATTCCTTTAGATGATGGCGCTGGCCAGGAATACGGAACGCGCACAGGCTGCCAGGAGAATAAACAAATCTGTCTTAGAAGAATTTACAGCCAGCGTGTCCCTTAGCAGCGAGGACGGTGGGGGTTTTGTCTCACGTACTTTGGGCAGTGTTATCAGGAGAGATCAGTTCCCGCAGAAGGACATGAGGTTCGGTTTGTGAAGAAGAGAAACACCCTCAACCACACAGAGGGGCACAGGGGCTCAACAGGTGTGACAGTGTCACAGGAGCAGGCAGGGTGTTGTCCTGTGGTCTTCTGTACAAGTTACTTACACGTTGGAACCAACTCAAGGACGCCCAACACGTATTTCTGCAAACACTTGGTAACTAGCAATTACTCAAGACTCTCTTGATACGAATGGGAGAGGATTTGAAAGACAGTTGGGTCATTTGGGGAGCTCCCATCCTCCTAGCTGTTGTTGCTGCCGAGACAACTATGACCTCAGTGACGTTGAAACGATGGCCTGTCTTACATCATCCCCACAACCGCCCCTACGCTCAAGTCCAGTGCTGTAGTCACCATATCAACCCATCCCTTTGAAGGTCTTTTTCTCTGATTCCCCACCATTCTCAGCATCATGTCTTTTTTCCCAAGGACTTGTCCCTCCTGACAACATGCCCAAAATATGTACAACGACGTTTCACCAACATTGCGTCTAAGGAGAACCCTGGTTGCAGTGTCTCTGCATGGATAAGCTTGCTCTTACAGCAGTCCACGGGATATTCAATACCCTTGACCAATATTTCCACAGTTCAAAAGCATTCATTCTTCTGTGGTCTTCCTTATTCACTGTCTACATCCTTGCAGAAGAGGACAAAAAACCCCAATAAATGACCTGACATTAGCTATTACTTATGAGTCGTGGATGCTGCAGGACATTATGCTGTATGAAATATCTCAGTCACAAAAGGACAAACATTGCATAGTGCCACTGTTGTAAAACGGGACTGACACTGGGGTTGAGGGAAGACAGAGAAGGAGGGGAGGAATGCTGTGTACTGCACTGAAACAGATGAGGGAGAGAACTGTTTAAAAGGGATATATTACTGGGTATTATTGCCATGACAGGAGTCCAGAGTGAAGGCTGCATAGTGGAGTAGACTTGGGGGGAGGAATTGCATAACAATGAAAGTGTTTTTCTTTTCCTTTTCAAGAAGAAGAGTGAATTGGGGAGGAGGGAGTGGGCACGGAGAAAAGTGCAACAGTGAATGACTGGGGGTGGAGGGTTGGGTGGGAAGAGTTGTGGATGGTCCAAATGGGGGAAAATATGCCCATCTGACAACCAAAAGGTTTGGGAGTTCATCTAAAAGTGCATCAGAAGAAAGACTTGTCTGTCTACTTCTGAAAAATCAGGCAACTTCCTACAGCCCAGTTTCCCTGCCACACCTGGAGTCACAATGCCTTGGCCAGTGTCATCTTAATGGTAATTGGTTTGGCTTTTTTTTTTGTTTTGGTTGGTTTTGTTTTGTAAACATACTGAAGTTTATTACTGCTTACCAGGGGCAGGAGAGAAGTAGAAAGGAAGGTTAAAAGTGATAGAAAATTCAAATTGATTAAAAGTAGTGCTGGGGGGGCGGGTAGAGAAAATATTGCAACAATGAATGAATGGAAATCCAAAATCTCTGTAAATGTTCATTAAAATTAATAATTTTTTTTTAAAAAAGTAGTGTTGGATTGTTATTGAAATAGCTGTCAGTAAGTTGTACACTGGAAAGAATTTTTCTTTTACTTTTCAAAACCAAGGCTGCATAGTGGAGTGGGCTTGGGGGGAGGGATTGTGTAACAATGAAGGAATTTTTCGGTAATTGTTTTTTTTGTGAGGTTGGTTGGTTTTTTTTAAATCTATTACTCAATTAATAAATTAAATGCTGGTGCCTGGGATGACATGGATAGATGCTAAACACATCATGCTGGGGAACATATGTCAAAAACAAATGGTCAGCTATTACCCGCTGCCAGTTGTAAATGCTTGGCAGAGCAGAGGGTCAAGAACTGAGAGGGCGATCCTCAACAAGGTGGACCGACACCGGGACTTCAACGATGGGCTTGAGCAGGGCCGAGACTACAAGGACGGTGTCCTGTTGTTCATAGGTCACAATGAATCATGGTCCACTTCACAGCCCCTCGTAACAACGACTTACACAAAACATAGACTAGACAGAGTGCTGTTCTGTTGTACAGACAGTCACTGCGAGTCAAGATCAACTTGATAGCCTCTAACAAGAGCGTGATCGACAGATATACGGAGACTAGAGTTTAATAATGGCTACCAAGGAGCTCTGGTGGCCTAGTGGTAAGAAGCTGCGCTGCAATCCCGGAGGCACGCGGTTCGAATCCACCAGCTGCTTCGCGGGAGAAGGATGGACAATCTCCCCCTGTGTGCTTAACTGTCTCTGAAAACCCACCAGAGGGTCAGCTCAGTGGCACACAACAACAACAACCAGGGACAGAAATGAAGCATAATGGAGATGTTATTGCTTAAGTGAATTTCTATTAAGGGGGATGCTAAAACTTTCAGAGTGCACAGTGATCATGGTCATACACACAACTAAATTATATGCATTTATGTTAAAAAAAAACACTGCAATAGCAAATGCTTTGCCTGTGTGCACGCACGTACGCGTGCATTTGGCTCTGGGGGTGTCGCTTTGCCGTGTTATGGGCTCGTTATGAATCAGAATCAGCAAAAGGCAGCGGATTGCTACGCTTTGCTGAAGGAGCCTTGATTGCGTAGTGGATGAGGGCTTGTCTGCTAACCCAAAGGTCAGGGGTTCG
>NW_006399958.1:2939577-2941276 GCF_000299155.1 Elephantulus edwardii
AGGAGGAGATTGTCCCTCCTTTCCCGGCAGAGCATCTGATGGATTCGAACCACGCACCTCTGGGATTGCAGTGCAGCTTCTTGCCACTAGGCCATCTTTTCGTATTTTTAATGACAAGTTCCAATCAACATACGCTCTGGGGCTCTCCTTTAGGATGCAGCCGTGTCTCCCAGAGAAGGTCTGTGCATAAGCTCTCAGTTCCTGAGAGCTGCTTGATGGGAGAAAGATAGGGCAGTCTACTGTCATAGATTGAACTACAGCTTCAGAAACTGTAAGGTGGCTCTCCTCTGTCCTATAAAGCCATTAGGAGTTGGATTTGACCAAACAGCAGGGGTGGCAAAGTTAGGAGCCATGATTAAGTGCTCAACTGCAAACTAAAAAGGTTGGTGGTTCAAACCTACCAGACTGCTCTAAAGGAGAAAGATGAGGCTGTCTGCCTCTATAAAGACTGACAGTCTTAGAAATTCCACAGGGCAGAGGCACTCAGTCTTACTCTTGTGATTGTTGTGTGCCGTGAAATCAGAACTGACCCGTAGCTGACCTTCCTCCAGCAGCTTTTCAGAGGCAGTTAATCTCACCAGAGGACATTGTCCATCTTTCTCCTCTAGGGCACCTGAGTCCAAAGTGACTGCATAGCAATGGATTTGGGGTCTTCAACTGCCCGGCTCGGGGTCTTCCGTGAAGACTGTCCCTGGAAATGTCTGATGAGAATGTGAACATGCCAAGTGCACACGCCAGGCTTTGAGGAGCAGGGCTTAAACTAGGTCACACGTACGGAGAGAGCCTCTGATAGCCGCTGGCTGGAGAGAGCAAATCAATGTCACTCGCGCTCCCTCTCCACTCTGTCACCAATCATATCCACTCAGGCATCTGGGTCTATTGATTGTCCTGTCGATATCTCTCCGTCTCGCTCTCGTCTGTCTCATTAGCTTGATCCTCTGAGCCCCAGCCACAGCGCTTATCCATAGACCTTATCTGCTATTGCCTGGGCCCCTGCAGAAACCTCCTGCTGGGTTTGCCAATTACCTGTCTCTTTTCCTCCCGTCCAACCCCAACACTGACTGGTCCCTGAGGGATGATTAGCATCCACACAACAAAACATCACCTGGGTCTGTGCCAACTTCTCCATCATGGGGATGCTTAAGTCCACTGCTACCGCTGTTATATATTTGTGAGTGCCTTCCAAGCTAGGAGAGACGCTGATGGCAAAAGGTTAGAAACCAGGCTACTCACCAAAAGGTCAGTGGTTCGAATCTACCTGCACCACATGAGATGAGGCAGCCTGCTTCTGTAGATTGGAAACCTAGGGGGCAATTTTGTTCCACCCTGTAGGGTTGCAATGAGTCAAAATGTACTCAATAGAGTGCAACAGTGAATGACTAGAAACCCTAAGTCTCTGTAAACATTTATTAAAGTGAATAAAAAAAACATAAGAAGAAATCCCATCACTTTAAATAACTATTATGTGGCCATAATACTGTAACGCATTTTGGCATCCCCCTCACATATACAAAAAATTTGGTTTTGTGAAATTTTTGCTTATGTGCAAAAAGTCAATTCCAGTCCAAAGATTAAAGGTTTTCGATCTAATGACAATTCAGATATGTCTTAAGCAAAAGCTGTAAATGTGGTTAAAGTGATAACTTTGAAGGCTTAATGAATTTCCAGATGCACAAATTCTAATTTGTTGAAAATAAGC
>NW_006399958.1:2941886-2942447 GCF_000299155.1 Elephantulus edwardii
GACTGTGGAGCTGAGCAAACTGAAGCTGTGAACACTTTCAATCTCTTCGTCATCCATCCTGACGCTGCCAATTGGCCCAGTGGCGAGAATCTTTGTCTTCTTGATGTATATTATGTAGGATGAAATAAAATATAAAGCAAATTTTAAAAAATTTGACTCAGTAGGAGTGGGTTTTCTAAGCTCATCTTTCATCACTAAGTCAGACAATATTTCACTGACCATGTTCTACCTGTAGGGTTTTCCTTGGCTAATCATTATAAGAGGATTACCTAGAAAGCAAATGCACATGTCTGGGTGACCCTGAACCTCCCACTCCTCTTCCTGAGGGTGGGAAGCCCGCATCACTATTTTCCAGACCTCAGGACAACTCCTGTCTCCCTCTGAACCTCCGTTGGAAACATGGACTGGTTGGTCCATGGATCATTCGTTTTCTATTATTATTTGTGTGTGGACCATCAAATCAATAGCTCAATGTCAAGAAGACAAAGATTCTCACCACTGGACCAACTGGTAGCATCAGGATGGATGGTGAAGAGATTGAGATTGTTCACAGCTTCAGTT
>NW_006399958.1:2943052-2952155 GCF_000299155.1 Elephantulus edwardii
CAGTGCGATTGGCACAGGACAGAGCAGAGTTTAGGGCTGTTGTACATAGGGTCGCTATGAGTCGCAAACGACTCGATGGCACATAACAACAACATCATCATCAAATCAGATCTGACTGGTACAGGAGGAGATTGCCCCTCCTTCTCCAGCAGAGCATCTAGTGGATTCGAACTGTGTACCTCTAGGATTGCAGCACAGGTTCCTGTTTTCTAGATTTAAAACAGTAATCCATTTCTGTCTTTAATATCACTCTTTCTTTTTAATCCTCATCACTTTACGGTCTCTAGGTGACTCTGCTTGTTTGCACTCAACCACTAACCTAAAGATTAGCAGCTCAAACCCCCACCCGGTACCACAGAAGGCGGCCCTGGGGTCTTTGTAAAAATTACAGATGTACGCTGGCTTCACTTCACAGCTTAGAAATCTCTCACCTTTGACTCAAGATTTCCATAGAGAGGAACAACTCTGAGTCTTAGGGGTTGATTAGATGGTGTTATTAATTCATTACATTAATCAAAGGTAATTAATGTTCTAAAACAAAACAGCCAAGGATGACGGAATGAAAAATAAAGAGGACACATCAACTCTCACTCAAATCTTTTCAAAACGTACAGGCATCTCGCAGAGATTTGGCAAGTTCCAGGCCACCGTAATGAAAGGAATATGGCGACCGAGCAAGTTATACGCATTTGTGCCCAGAAAAGTGATGGTGACGCCATACTGTCATTTAGGAAGAGTGCAATCCCATTATGGAAAAGGTGGGACTATCACGAGGACGAGCAGACTGGGGCACAGAGGCACGAAGCGAGCACATGCACCGATCGATTTACTCTCGGCAGAGTCACCACAAAGCTTCGCTTTGTTTAAAAAAAATCCATAGGGGAGCTCTGCTGGCCTAGTGGCAAGAAGCTGCACTGCAATCCCAGAGGTGCATGGTTCGAATCCACCAGATGCTCTGCCGGGGAAGGAGGGACAATCTCCTCCTGGACCAGTCAGATCCGATTTGACGGTACACATACACAAAAGTAATAAAATAAACATTAAAAAAACAAAAACCAAAACAACCCCAAAGAATCTGTGGAACGCAACGAAAGGGGATGTGCCTACACACCCAAGAATACGCTGTGGAGCAGCGCTGCCCACGTACTGCCACTGAGTTGATTCTGATGCAGGGCCACCTTCCACTGGGATTCAGAGGCTGCAGTTCATAATGGGAGGAGCTTTCGCATCTTTCTCTAGTGGAGCAGCTGGTGAGCAAACATGTTATATACTGTACCAGGAGGGCTTCTTCTAAAAGAGTCACTAGGAATTAGAATTTAAAGCAATAGCTTTTGAGATATACCAATATCTATCTATCTATCTATCTATCTATCTATCTATCTATCTATCTATCTATTGATCTATCTATTTCTCTGTCTATCTATCTGTCTGTCTATCTATCTATCTATCTATCTATCTATCTATCTATCTATCTATCTAATCTATAAACTGTGGTGTTGGAGAACAGTGTTGAATATCCCATAGCAGAGGGATAGAACTGACTCTATAGCAAAAGCTTCTGAGATCTATCTATCTATCTATCTATCTATCTATCTATCTATCTATCCATCATCTATCTAATCTATAAACTGTGGTGTTGGAGAACAGTGCTGAATATTCCATGGCAGAAGGATAGAATTGACTCTATAGCAAAAGTTTTTGAGATATAGCTATATCTATCTCTTTATCTCTCTATCCATCCATCATCTATCTATCTATCTATCTATCTATCTATCTATCTATCTATCTATCTATCTATCTATCTATCTATCTCTATAAACTGCAGTGTTGGAGAACAGTGCTGAAGGCCCCACGGACAGCCAAAAGAACAAACTGTTATGTCTTGAAGAAGGTGCTGCCAGCGTGCTCCTTGGAGGCAAAAATGATAAAGCCCCATCTCACATACTTTGGGCATGTTGCTAGGAGAGGCTACTCCTTTGAGAGGACCATCATGCTTGGAATGGTGGAGGGTCAGTGAAAAAGAGAAGAAGACCTTTAATGAGGTAGGCTGACATGCCGACGGCTGCCATGGGCTCTAATATGTCAGGAAGTGTGAGGACAGCACCGGATAGGACAGGGTTCAGAGATCTGTTGCTCATAGGATCACGCTGAATCATCCTTGACTCAATGGCACCTAACAATGATACATATAAATTCACTGTTGTAAAGTCAGAATAGTCTCATAGCTGATCCTCCAATGCGTTTTTGGAGGTTCTAAATTTCTTCAGAGGAGATTGCTTACCTTTCTCTCATGAAACTGCTGGTGTTTTCAAACTCAAAGGCATCACTTTTGAGTTACCAGCATAATATCCTATGGATTACACTGTCAGAGCTCTCTCTACATAAATAATTTTTAAAAATATGATGGAACAGGGGAGCTGTGGTGGCCTAGTGGCAAGGAGCTGCAACTACAATCCCAGAGGCGCACGGTTCGAATCCACCAGATGCTCTGCCGGGGAAGGAGGGACAATCTCCTCCTGTACCAGTCAGATCTGATTTGACAGTACACACACAAAAATAATAAAAATTTTAAAAAAATATGATGGAACAGGGGAGCTGTGGTGGCCTAGTGGCAAGGAGCTGCAACTACAATCCCAGAGGCGCACGGTTCGAATCCACCAGATGCTCTGCCGGGGAAGGAGGGACAATCTCCTCCTGGACCAGTCAGATCTGATTTGACAGTACACACACAAAAATAATAAAAATTTTAAAAAAATATGATGGAACAGTTTAACACCATGAAACACCCAAGTTAGAATGGGAATAACTCTTGTACCTGCCTTATTGGGGAAAGAAAAACAAAGAGCTTCATCGGCGTAAAACAGATAGAACCACTGCCAAGTCAGGCACACAACAAAGTACCCCATACAAACTTACAGAGTCCCTTTTCAGCAGGAAGTAGCAAAGAGAATACGCCATCCCCTTTTCCTTATGAACCAGGGTGAAGTCTCTCTCCGGGAGGAGTGATAGGGAATGGCAAAGGACACACTGACAAAGGAAATGAATCAGAACTGGCTTTGACAAGCACTGTGGTAATTGGACAATCAAAACAGACTTACAAGGGGGGGAAGAAGAACAAACTGGGGAGGAGGGTAGAGAAAATAGAGCAACAATGAATGAATGAAAACCCAAACTCTCTGTAAATGTTCATTAAAACTAATAAAATTTAATAATAAAAAATAAAAAGTACTCCATACTATTTTCCTGTTACTACCACCTTTGTCAGAGAGCTACACTGTTAACCCAAAGGTTGAACCTCTCTGGGGGTTCAAATCCACCAGCTGCTCCTTGGGAGAAAGATGGGTAATCTATTCCTATATTTACAGCTCCAGGAATCCAGTGGAGGGTCTGCTATGAGTCAGTCAATTCCAGCTCAATAACACTGAGTTGAGTTGAGTTGAGTTGAGTTGAGTTGAGCTGAGCTGAGTTAAGCTGAGCTGAATTATAGATAAGTAAGGAGACCTAGTGACATAGTCCATAACATGTTTGCCTGATAACTGACAGGTTAGTGATGCAAACTCACCAGCCCCTCTGATGAAGGAAATTTACAGTCTCCTCTGATAAAGATTTACAGCCAGAAGCCCTACAGAGGGTCACCATGAGTTAGAATTGACTCAACAATACACCCCCATGTTTATGGCAGCTTTGTTCACAATAGCAAGGAGTTGGAAACAACCTAAATGCCCATCCACAAATGAATGGATAGAGAAGCTGCGGTATATTCACACAATGGAATACTATGCTGCATTGAAAAACAAGGAACGCATGCAATATTATTCAGTATGGGTGACCCTGGAGGACATTATGCTGAGTGAAGTATCTCAGTCACAAAAGGGCAAATACTGCATGGTGCCACTGTTGTAAAACAGGACTGACCTCAGGGTTGGGTGGAAACGGAGAAAGATGGGTTCAATAATGCATTGAAACATATGAGGGAGTGAACTTTTTAAAAGGGATATGTGATGAGGTATTTTTGTCATGACAGGAGACCAAAGCGAAGGCTGCATAGTGGAGTGGACCTCGGGGAGGGATTGTAAAACAATGAAAGAATTTTTCTTTTACTTTTCCAAGAGGGTAGTGTACTAGGGGGAAGGGTTGGGAGGGGAGAAAAGGGCAACAATGAATGAATGGAAATCCAAAGTCTCTGTAAATTTTCATTGAAATTAATTATACATTTAAAAAAAAAAGAATTGACTCAACAGCAAGGGGTGGTCGAGCTGGGTTTGGGTATATGTAACCAGCTTAGCACGGTATTTGGTGTACAGTAATAGCTCATGAAAACACCATCATAAATGTTGCTATGAACTTCACAGCACACTCTGGTGGAGCAGTCGTTAAGTGGCTGGCTGCTAAACAAAAGGTGGACAGTTCAAACCCACTCAAGAGGTTCCACAGGAGAAAGACTTGATGACCTACTTCTGGGTCGACTGCAGCGTAGGAAACTCTATGGGGAAGTTCTACTTCATCACATGGGTTCCCCAAAAACTGAACACTAATTGTTGGTTATAACAGTACCCAACAACAATAACTGATGGGTGATCAACTACGGTTACAGGTCAGCCATTGGTTTGGAAGCATGAGCTAAATCCAGAGTTGGCCAATTACAGTTTGGCCTATTATCTGGTTTGTTCTGTTGGTTTTTTTTTATTTTATTACTTTGTGTGTGTTTGTGCCTGCAACTCAATGGCACTTAACAACACCACCATCACCAACAGCATAGAGAAAGAGATATAGAACAGTTGGCCTACCAGACAGAAAGCCATGCTCCCAAGTCAAATGTGGGTGACTCTACTCCACGGCCCTCAGGCCTGCCTTTAATTGTTTTTGGTGAAACATTCTTCAAGGTCGTGTAACCCTTGTCTGTCCACTTGCTGTACAGAGGTAACTCATGGTTGCTGTGAAGCCGAACACTGTGACACTGATGAGTCAAATGTGAGAATGGTTATCCATGGTGGACAGTGTTTGGTAAAGTTCACAATTAAAACAAGCTTGGAAGCAAGAGTGGCATCCACTTCCACAGTAGCTTGCCTCGGGAAACCCTATGAACCTGGAGAAAGGATGAAAGTTATACAGGAGGTGTCTAGGACTCTCATTCATAGGGTCGCTATGAGTTGCCTGCGACTCGATGGCACTAAACAACAACAACACCGTCAAATCGGATCTGATTGGTACAGGAGGAGATATACTGTCTATTTTTAATGACTTACATATTTTTTAATGGTTGAGAGGAAATCAGAAGAAAATATTTCACAAGGTCTGAAAATTACATGGAACTCAAATTTCAGGGTTCATTGACCCTCCAGGGTCAGCACCGTGACTGCAACAATGGCTTGAGTATGGTGGAAATTGTAAGGTTAAAGCAAGATAAGGCAAGTTTTCCATCTGTTCTTCCTAGTCCTCACTATGACTTAGAGTCACTTTACAACTAACACCACCACACATAGTTGTACTGGGACACAACGCTGCCCACTCATCCCGCTCTAGCCCTGTAGTGGTAGTACTAAGTAATGGAATCAAGAATCCAATGACCAAGGCCAATGGACCATGTGAACCTCAAACCCCATGACCCTGAGACTAGGAGCAAGACATGTCGCCCAACTACCACAGCTCTGGAAGAGATTGCAATAGGAGGTCCTGGATAAAGTAGGAGGGAAATGTGGAGCAGAACTCAAAGTTACAAAAAAGAACAGACTTACTGGTCTGAGAGAGTCTGGTAGAACCACCAAGACAATGGTCCTGGGTCATCCTTCAAGTTTGGAATGGGACTCACTTCTGTGGGTCAACTTGGAGCCAAATAATAGATGGTTGGAGAACAATACCAAAGAGGTGTGTACTCCTCAGAAAAACCATCTATCCAAGATCAAAAGGCAGTATAAAGCTCAGAAGGCAAGAAAGTTGAGGAAAGAAGGGCAAATGGAAACCATGAGGAGCACCACAGGGAGGCCAACAGCAGAGTGTGGGTACATTGTTAGCAACACCATTGAGGTCATGATCAAGAGACAAAAATGCATATGAATTACAGAGTTCATAAGCCAGTCTGTTTCTGTTATATGATTATAAAGGGATGCCCCACAGTGGCTTCAATTTCACGTTTAAAGATTCTCTTAGGGTGATAATCTTGGGGGTTCCTCTAGTTTGTACTGAAAACAAATTTGTTCTTCAAACTCTCACCCAAATTACAATAAAACTCTTAATAACAGGAAAAGAACTTCATGGTCCCATCTAAGACACAACTGTTGGTCTCTCCTCATCTGGTATAAGAGAGAAAGAAGGAAAGTAAAGATTTAGAGAAGAAATGAGTTTGTGCGAATCACAGCCTCATTTCTCCTGAGATGAGAAGAACTTGATGGTGCCCGGCTACCACCTGTTCTGACCAAGACACATAACAGGTCCTGAACCGAAAGAGGGGGAAATCTAGAACAAAACTTACATTCCAAAAAATAAGTCAGAGTTATTGGACCAATACAAACTAGAGGAACCCCCAAGCTTATCTCTCTAAGATATTCTTTAAACTTGAAATGGAAGCCACTGCTGGGGGTCCATTTATACCCATATAACAGAAACAGACTGGCTTATAAACTCAGCAACAGCAGCAAACATTTCACTACTGTGCTCCCTTAAATAATTGACTATATGAGACCAAATGGTCAACATTTATTAAAAAAAAAATAATGAGACCGTAAGGAGGGACAGGGTAACAGAACCAACAGAATGGAAATAATGAGGCGGTTGATAAATCGAACAATGTAACCAAAGGCCTAGACCTAGTTGTAGAAAAATCATTAAATAACCACTCCATTTGAAGGTAAGCTTTCACGTAAAACAGAATAAAATATTTGCAAATGAATCAATAAGTAAAAGAATCTTATGACCATCTAGGTGGCATACAGACAAAGTCTGCTAACTTCTGGTCAAAATCTGTGTTTCTGACAATCCCACCAAGGCATGCTTTTAAATTTGTTAGCCAATACAGTGACTAGAGGGTGGTGACCACTGTCACTGAGTCCATCCTGACTCACAATGATTCTATAGGACAGAGCAGAGCTGTCCCGCTGAGTTTCCAACACCGTGTAAATGTTCTTTGGAAGCAGACTGTTATTTGATTAGCAGCCTGACACTAATGACACCAGAGCTCCTGGGATAGGTTGGCATGGAGTGTATATGTATTCCTGTTCCAGAAGCCTAGCTCATGCCACTGCATGATGAACTAATCGCCCAAGGTCAAGCCAAGGATCAATGATACTTGATCAGAGCTTGGATGTAACAGAGTTGCTTTTTGACATTGGACCCCACCATCAGATCCTCTCCCTTGGGTACATCTCATCTACTACAATCTAAGGCCACCACCCCAGTGTAGTCAGTTGTGTGGAGTGCAGGCTGCAGCTGAAAGCTCATGCTATGAACCCAAAAAAGAGACAGAAGTTCAAATCCTGCTAGTGCCACTAACTACAGATCACTAGGTGGCATAAAGGGAATCATGATGGCACTGTGGTTAAGCACTTACTGTTATTGAAAAATTTGGTGGTTCAAATCATAAAGATTTACCTGTTGCCACGTAATGATTCATACTGACCCTGTCAGACCAAGCCCTTGGTGGTGTGGTCTGTAGGCAGCTGTGTTGTTAACCCGAAGACCTCAGCTTTCTAGATGGCTCCACTGGAGAAAGACGAGCAGTCTCCTGCCTTGCAATTTATAGCCTCAGACATCCACTGCAGGGCCAGCCGCGAGTCAGTTCAAAGTTGGTGGTGACGAGGATTTAGAGTGACTCTAGGGATTTCTTCTGCAATCCTTACAGAAGCAGACTGCTGCATCTTTCTCCTGTGGAGCAGCTGATTGGATTTGAACTACAGGCAATTCAGTTAGTGGTAGAGTTTTGACCTACTGCATCACTGGGGGAAGGCCAGCCTAGAATACCTTACAGAGCCGTTCTACTCTGTCCTGTAGAGTCACGTTGAGTTGGGAATTTACAGAGTGTCAACTATGAGTCTGTTCTGACCCAATGGCAATGAGTTCACATTCTGAGCCTCCTAGACCGTAAAATGAACATGCTATGGTGCTTTGCATGGTGCTGTGATGATGCTGGTAGTTACACCACTAAAATTTCAAATCCCAAAAGTGTCACTCATGGTGGACAGGTTATCAGTGGTGCTTTCACACTAAGAGACTAAGTAGGAAGAAGAACTGGCCATCCATTTCTGAAATAATGGACCCTTGAAAACTCTACCGACAGCAAGGGAGCTTTGTTTTGTTTTGTTGCCGAAACCCGGGATCAAACCAGGGAGAACATTTTCTGAGACAGTACCAAAAGATTAGCCTTGCCTTAGATGGACTCAGTGCCTGAAGCAATGGGTTGAGCACAGTTGAGGTTGTGAGGATGGTGCAGGGATTGGCAGGAATTAGTTCTGATATACTGAAATCAACTCAACAGCCCCTGACATCAGACTCTTGAGCTAGGAACCCCAGCAGGCACAATGGCTAAGTGCTTGACTGATACTCCAAATGTTGGCCATTTGAACCCCCCAGTTCCTAGGAGAAAAAACTTGGTTATCTGCTCGTGTAAAGATTTAGGGCCTAGGGAATCCTATGGGGCAGGTCCACTCTGGTCTTACAGAGTTACTGTGATTCAAAAGCAACTTACTAGCAACGAGTCTGCTTTTTTATTTTATGGTCAGCTAGCTATTCTAAAGAATTTAAGACTGCTTTTAGTGAAGGTGTGGATACCCTGTCCTCCTTGCCTCTGTGAGTGATACAAGTGTTTAGCACACTCAGATGCTCATCTAAAGGGTAGAGGTTAGAATCTATTCAAAAGTTCCTGGGGGAGAAAAAAAATACTTGGCACTTCCTTCTGATAAATCAGTCATTGAAAACCATACAAGTGAATCAATAAAAGAAAAACTGAAAAGGAAGGTGTGGAAACCAAAAAACACCTATGTTCTCTCAAGAGCAACGGTGTCTCTCTGGAGACTAAGGTGCGCCTGAGACAGGCCATGGTTTTTGCAATCACTTGTTATGCATCAGAGAGTTGGACAATGACTAGGGAGGATAGAAGGAGAATTGACGCCTT
>NW_006399958.1:2953390-2965004 GCF_000299155.1 Elephantulus edwardii
TGCCAATAAATTAGGGAGGAAAAAAATTCTGTTCGTGAAAGCCACCCCCTTGTGATATACTTGCCACAACAGCAGTCACAAATGAAGGCAGGTACTTTCCTTATGATAGTTCAAGTTCGTTGAACAACAGTACCCATGCTGCCTACCCTTACCCCATTTTCTCTCTCTAGGCCACTATTTTTCCATCTGAAAACTGAAGAGCCTTCTCAGAGATGACACCCAGGGCTTGTGATATTCCACACGTCTTATTTTAGCTTGGCGTCTGACTCCACACAGAATGATTCAAGTTTGCAAGGAGATTGCACCCAGCTTTCCCTGGGAAAAGGTCTCCTCAGGTTAGGCTGCAAGCACGGGGGAGGTTTAGCTCCAAGAACGCCAGGTGAAGAACAGGGAAAAGGTTTCTGAAATTCCATCCTCATCTGTTTGCACAACCAGCTTGCAAGGGTCAGAGCAGACGACAGCCTCCAAGAAACGGAACAGGGAGGAGGCACGTGCTGAAGTTTGCTTGTAAAATATCTACTGAATTAAAGAGCTCAAATTGTGTTTCATTAAATTACACTGAATTAATTTGGACTGGATTGGAGAATCAAGCTGGGACGCCGTGAGGTTAGTTGAGACGGAATTGAGCTAAATCTGTTTGAACAGAGGTGAGTCGTGAGCTGAGCTGAATCAGTTTAAACGGGAGTGGGTCGAGTTGAGACTTCAGGGTTTCCAAGTGGTGCAAAGAGGCCTGGGTGGCATGGTAGTTAAAGGTCTCACGTGTTAACCAAAAGGTCGGTGGTTGAAATCCACCCAACAGGAGAAAGATGATGCCATCAGCTTGCATAAACACAGTCTTGGGAACAAGAGTACTCTGTCCTACAAGGTCAATATCATAGCTGACCTTCTAGTGGACTTTCAGAGGCTGTAAATCACATGGGAGGAGATTGTTTCTCTTTCTCCTCAGAGCTGCTGGTGGACTTGAACCATCAGAGAAGCATGGCTTTGTGGGCTAACAACACAGCCCCCTACCCATGGACTGCACCACCAGAAGGTCACTATGAGATGGAATTGACTTAATTAACAGCTTTGGCATCGTTTTCAGACAGTTCAAATGGTGAACACACAGAAAGGTTGAAGGTTCAAGTCCACACCAGGGGGCCTTGAAAGGAAGGCTTGACAATTGCCCTCTGAAAAGCCAGCCATTCAGAGCTTAGGAACACACATGGTTCTTCTACTCACGACACACATGGGTCACCCCAGGTTAGAAGTGACTTGGCAGGAACGGGTCTGGGTGCTTCTGAAAGAACTCTGCGCTCATTCCAGACACTGCCCTCAGCTAATACCCAGCTCGCTCTGCTCTCTGAGCAATTCTCTGCTCGCCTCCGGGCCTCTGTGCCCCTCTTCAGCAAGGGAGTGACAATAACAACTCCTCGGCAGAGATGCTAGGAGAAGGCGGTGTCAACACACGTGCAAAAGAGTCTTGTATCTCAAAAGAAAATAAGCAAAAAGAACTGCAGATAAATTGTGAATTTTAAGTAACAAGACGCATACAGTGAAGGCCTTAGGGGTGCACTGTTTTGTTCACATGGTAAGATAACCATTGGGATGCTAAACAAAAGGTTAGTAGTTCAAATCCTCTGTGGGAGAAGAATGAGGTGGTCTGCTTCCATTGAGATTGACAGCCTAGGAACCAAACAAGGCAGCTCTGCTCTGTCTTATAACACTGCTATGCACTGGAATGGACAAAATGGCAAAGTAGCTGTGTTTGAGTTTGGTCCTGATGCATGCAATTTGCTTTGAAAGGTGTTACAAATATAAGAGAAGCTGGTGGATGGCTCAGACAAAACAGAACTGCTGTTAAATGGCAACCAACTTGTAGCTGACTCTCTAGCAAGTTTCCGAGGTTGTAAATAGATAGGAAGGAGTTGCTCATCTTTCTCTCAAAGAGCTGGTAGTGAGTTCCAACCACCAGAAGATAAACACCACAACTCCCTAAGGAATGGGTGACCAGAGATGGACTCCAAATCCAAATCCAATTCACTGCCACAAAGTCGATCTGACTCGGCAACCCTGGAGGACAGAGTGGTAGTGATGTTATGTGCCGTCGAGTCGCTTGCCACTCATAGCGACCCTCTGTACAAGAGCTCTAAACTCTGCTCTGTCCTGTGCCGATCTCATTGTCTCCGACACACTCATCCCGATTACCCCGGTCCCGAATCAGTCCACCTCTTGGAGGGCCTTCCCCTCCTGCGCCGTCCCTCCACCCTTCCGAGCATGATGCCCTTCTCCAAGGACCGGTCTCTCCTTACAGCATGACCAAAGTATGTCAGACGAAGCCTCAGAATCTTTGCCTCCCAGGAGCAGCCCAGTTTAACCCTCTCTAGGATGAACTGTTTGTTTTCTTAGCAGTCTATGGTACTGTCAACACTCTTCTCCAACACCAAAGCTCAAAAGCATCAATTCTCCTTCTAGCCTCCCTGATCATTGTCTAGCTCTCTGATGCATAACAAGTGATTGCAAAGATCATGGCCTGTATCAGGCGCACCTTAGTCTCCAGAGTGACACCGTTGCTCTTCAGTACTTTGGAGAGGTCCCTAACAGCAGACTTTCCCATCGCAATATGTCTTTTAATTTCCTGGCTGCTAGTGCCAAGAGTGTTGATTGTGGAGCCAAGCAGACAGAGTAGAATTGTCCAATGACATGATATTCCACAGGGGCACCAAAGCTGCAAGATTTTACAGAAGCAAAGTGCCACATCCTTCCCTTATGGATTGTCTGGTGAGTTTGAACCCAAGACCTTTCTGTTTAATAGCGGCACCTTGAACCTCTACACCCCTGGCTTCTCTGATAGGCAGATAAAGAATAAAGGAAGACTCCAAAATATGAGAGTTTGCCACCGAGTTTAATCCCTCCTCACTCTTGCTCAGAGCAGAACTTCTTTCAGTGCAATCATCTCGGTGATCTGTTGCTTAACAACCAGCTGAGGTTGCTGGTTCAAAGCTACCCATCAGCTCCTCCTGAGACAGTACCAGCCATCAATTCCCTAAAGATCATAAACTTCTTACTCCCCAAAGCACGCGATCTCAGTCGAGTATCGACTCACCCGCACCTCACAACAACAAGAAGGACGTGAGAGATGTTGAACCTGATACCTGACTAATAACCTTCACAACTGCCAACAGAGTTACAAAACAAAATCTGAGAAACTGTCACAGCCCAGAGACTAAATCCACGTGACCTCTGAAGACGACGTGGTCTCCTGGATGGAATACTGGAATGGAGAAAGAGTATCAGGGAAAGCTAAGCAAACAGGAATGACGCATGTGCTCTGGTTAACAGCACTGTTGTCAATATCAGCCCCTTACTTGTAACAAACGTCTCACACCAAGATACCTCCCCTCTATGCAGATAAAGCACTAACTGACATTTCTGTTGCCAGTCAAGTTGGAAGAAACTGGTAGCTGAGCCTCCTTTTGTTTTCCAAAGCCTTAAATCACACGAGAAGAGATTGCCCATCTTTCTTGCTTGGAGGTAGAGGTGGATTCGAACCACCCGAGAGGCGAGGTCTTTGGGTTAACAGTGCAGCTCCTTACAGACTACACCACCGAAGCTCCCTCCACTCAGTGAAGATGTTGTGTTCTTTGTGAAACGCTTCCCTAATACCAAGGAGAATCTGGGTCATCTGGGGACACGCTGTACTATGTGGGGACAACCTGTACTATGTGGGGACACCCTGTACTATCTTTGCAATAATGCTGTGAATCTGAGACAGCTAAAATAAAAAGCTTATTAAGGAAACAAACAAACAAAAAAATACTACAGCCCTAGTAAAGCCCAGGGGGCAGTTTCTGGAGGGTCACTGTAAGTTGGAATTGACCTAGTGGTCAATGGATTTGGGGAGGTCGCAAAGAGGAGCCCTGGTGGCAGGGTGATGAAAGCATGTGGCTGCCACCCAAAAGGTCACCGGTTCAAAGCCACCGGAGAAGGGCCAGAACCCTCTGTTCCTGTGAGGATCCCGGTTTAGAAGAGCCCGCGGGGCAGGTCCACTCTGTCGCTGGGGCGGCTACCCTTTGAAATGGATTTGACGCCAGGGAACAAGGAACAGTTCAATGGCATTGATTCTGGTTTTTCTCACTGCGTCAGTCATCATCATCATCGTCATTGTTCTCTCTACTTCCATCAAGTTCCTGAGCCCCCAGGGCGCTCTGGGGAGGGAGTCCATAGGAATTTGCCTTAACCATCATCAAGCTAACCCAAAGCTTGAGCCTCTCTGGCAGTTTGGGTCCATTAGCAATCACATCTCTGTGTGATTTACCGCCTCCAAAAACCCACCACAGGGTCTGCTACGTGGGGGGTGGGAGAGTGGGGGGAGGGGGGAGGGGAATGTTCCAACTCAGTGATCGTGAGTTTGAATTTTTGAAGTCACACTCAAAACTATCACTGTGGCACACTGGTTACGTGCTTGGCTGCTAAGGGAAAGGTGGGACGTTCAAATCCAGGAAGAAGACTGACTGTCTGCTTCTGTAAAGATGGCAGTCTAGGAAATAGGACACTTCTGCTCTGTCACAAGGGGCCTCTGTGCCAACTTGCCAGATCCCAGGAGCAATAACAACCTTACAAAAGTTAATCAGAAGTCGATTATTAGAACCTCCTCCACAGGGTGAATTGGAACCTCCAACCTTCTGGTTAACTGTTAACTGTCTGCAGCGTCCAGCAACCTCAAAGCCAGTCTAGTGACACATTCCCAGCTGACTCTAGGGACATGGATACTCGCCACAAAACTCAGCTTTCCTGTCTTTTTATTTTTTCCTTTTTGTAACAAGAGTTTGAAAGGGAGCTCTGGGGGCCTAGTGGCAGGAAGCTGCACTGCAATCTCAGAGGTGCGGGGTTTGAATCCACCCGATGCTCTGCTGGAGAATGAGAAGCGATCCCCTCTTGTAACAGTCAGATCCGATTGACGGTACATATATACAAAATAAAATTTTTATTAAAAAAAAACCTCACATAAAAATGAAGAGCGCTATAAACTGAAAATTACTAAAATGCCAGTTGTGATTAAAAATACAACGCCTGGGGGCGAGCCGTGTGAAATCTGAGGCCCAGATCAGACGCTCACAAGTTGTACGGCCTTAGGCAGATGACTTCATCTCTTCCCAGTGTTAGTTTCCGTATCTGTGAAATGGGGCTATTAATAGTATTTACCTCACAGGGCTGTTTGCGAGCATCAGGGCAGAAGCTGGTCCATAATTAGCATCCTGCGAACATTAGCTAATCATTTGGTCTGGAAACAAACCCTGTAAACCAGAGAGGCACACGCTTCTAAAACCAACCAGCTATACAAGATCAGAAGGGTAGTATCCGCCCAGGGAGAAAGCTCAGAATGCTGAGGTTAACACAGTCAGCTCCTGACCACATAGTCAGCGGTTCAAGGCCCTCAGCCTGCTCTGTGGGATGAAGACGTGCTTCCGTGAAGACCTAGGGTCTTTTAAGATCTATGGTACCCCTCACTCAAAAGCCCAAATGCAAGGCCATCACGTCGGAACCAACTCATAGCTGACCCTCTGTGAGTTTCCAAAGCAGCAAATTCACCGGCTGAGAGTAATCACCTCCCCTCAAAAAGCTGCTAGTGGATTTGAACTTCGAGAGACACGCAGCCTGCCTCCCAATTAAGTACAACTCCCTCTGCACCAAGCCAACATCGCTCCCTTATTCTGTCCTATCGGTTCGCTCTGAGTCATAAGTGACATGAGGTCAAGGAAGCAGGAAGGGTCACCACTACCAGCTGGAATTAATTGCCTTGTTGACAATGGATTTCAGCTGGGTCTGTGGGGGATGGGTAGGCTAGATCGTTGAGAGGAAATCAGGAAGCACGGTGGTCAAGCCCTTGGCTGCTAGCTGAAATAAAAGGATGAATGGAAACCAGAAACACAAGTATAAAGTGGGGAAAGTGCTACATTACGCCGACTGTCATCAACAGTCAACCATGTGCACGACTCATTGAAGTAACACGCAATTTGCTCTCTGAATTGTCACCCGAATCACAATTACAAAAGTTTAAAAGCAAACCAGGAACCCTTCCTTGTAAGGTAGGCTTGGCTGGTGTAGAAGGTCACAGAGGTCCTGCAGCCCCATTTTCCCAGAATGAAGGTGTGGCATGAGTCCACATGTCCCCAGAGGGGTGGAAGCCCTCCACACGCCCTCGGCTCACCCGACAGGATGAAGAAGATGCCAGACACGAAGGCCAGGATGGTCCTCTGTGGGCGGATGTGGCCGATGTTGCTGATGACAAAGGCGGTGAACACGAGGAAGAGGCTGACCATCGGGAATGGGGTGGCCGTGCGGACTGTCTCTGGGGGAAGGGCAGGAGGAGGGAGGAGGTTAGCTGGGGGGCGCTCCAGGTAGGACCCACCACCACCTGGCCCTCTAACAACTGCCCACAGCCAAGACCACGCCTACCCAGACTTTACTCCACCCCTTTTGGCATTGACTCCACCCACCATCCAGGTCCCCTCCTTTCTACTAAGCCCCGCCTCTCAAGCCAATCACTGCCTTCTTCCTTTTGACTCTGCCTCTTTCCACACAGGCTCCACCAACCACTCAGGCCACATCCTCGATGTGACTCCACCCCCTTCCTGCTGACTCCACCCCCCCCACTCAACTAAGCACCACCTCCTACCCAATTGCCTTGTTCCAATCCTCCTTAACTCCGCCCTGTTCTCCACTGGCTCCACCTACCACTCAGATGCCATTTATTCCGCCAAGCTCCTCCTCTTCCAATGACCGACTGTCTCCTCTTTGACTCCACCCCTTTCCTCACTGGCTCCACCCTTCCCCCCACTGACTCCACCCGCCACGCAGATGCCATTCTTTCCACTGAGCCGCTCCTTGTCCAATGATTGGCTGCTTCCTTCCAATCCTCTGCTTCTTTCCTTTAACTCCGCCTCTTTCTCACTGGCCCCACCCCTTTCCCCATTGATTCCACCCATCACCTGGCCTTCTCTCCTCCTCCAGTGACCACCCTTTCCTATCTTTCTCTCTGTCCCTTTGACTCCAGGGCCCCTTTCTCCCACCACCAGCCCTGTGACCCAGCATGTTGCCCGCGCCCTGGTTCCCCCCCTCACTCAGAATATTCTCCGTATTTTCCGTCACCAAATTGATCTCTGGCTCAAGGAAATATTCCGAGGCCACGCACCGACCCTTCTCACGACCTGAGGGGAAATAAAGACAGTAAAAACTCTGTGAAAACCCCCCTGAAGCCTCAGGGAGATTACCAGGGGCAGGATCAAAAGTGGGGAGCCCCCAGGAGAGTGGGGAGCTCAAAGGTCTTTAGGGGTGGGACAAATGGGGTGTCTGATGACTGGCAGTTCCTCTTGGCACTGCTCTATAATCTCCCGTTTGAAGGAGAACTGGGTTGAAACTCAGAATCTTTGGGGAAAAAAAGGGGGGGCTATGGACCCAGATTCCTGTCTCCTTACAGATGAAGTCTAGGGTGCAGAATCCCTAGAAGGAATGACCTTGGCAGTTAATAAAACCCAAGCCAGCCACATTGAGTCTAACCCATAACCTCTTCGTTAACAACCGAGTGTAACTATTTGCACCATCCGAAGACACCTTTGGTGATTAAGAAAAAACAGCTCTCGCCCAACCCATGGCTGTGGGTTCCGTTCTGATTCAGCAGCCTTGACATAGCAGAGTACAACTGCCCTGTAAGACTTTCAAGGCTGTCAATCTTCATGGAGACAGAAAGGCACAGACATGTGGAGCCAGTGGTGGCTTTGAACCTCCACGTCTTCAGTTAGTTCGTAGTCACTGTATCACTAGGGCTCTCCTTTTTTTATTGGTGGTTGTGGGAAAGCATGCATTCTTTCATCCTGACCATTCTGCACTGGAATTTCTGAGGGACTGAGATTTGACTGTAGACCCCTGGTTCTAAGGAGGGTGCTAGGTTCTCCCAGGGAAGCAGGAGTTAAAGATCTGGCGGTGTTTATTGTATTTCTATTTCAGCATCTCATCTCCCAGGTCCAGAGAATAGATGACCACAGCGTTGAACTCTAGGTTCTAACCATGGTGTCTATTCTAGAGATGTTTATTGCATTTCTATTTCAGCATCTCATCTCTTAGGTCCAGGAAATACATGACCACAGCGTTGAACTCTAGGTTCTAACCATGGTGTCTATTCTAGAGATGTTTACTATATTTCTCTTTCAGCATCTCATCTCTCAGGTCCAGGGAATACATGACCACAGCGTTAAACTCTGGGTTCTAACCATGATGTCTATTCTTTGACTAGCTAGAGATACCAAAGGTAGACCTCGTTCTGGATAAGATGCTCAACCACGACCCCTAGTCTACATCTAGATAGAACTCTAGACTTCCATTCCAGCCATGTGCCTGGACCCGAGTCCCAAATAGTACTCTGGCAAAGACCTCTTAACTCCAGAACCAGGACCTCTATCCCTAACATCACACTCTGACCTAAGACTTCACAGTGTTGGCCACCGGTGCGTCCAGTCCTGAATCCAAACCTTCAGGAGAGGGATTGGATCTGAAACTGGATTTCCGAAACCAGGAGCTGGGAAGGTGGGCGAGGACTCTTGGGCCCCTCCCCCAGGTAAGGCGGGGGAAAGGTGAGCCGAGGACAAGTGGGGGTGCATACCTGCAAAGAAGCAGACTCTCCAGAGGCCAGCGTGCAGCGCCATCTTGACCTCGGTGGTCTGGTTCTGCGGCAGCACGGTGCCCTCCTCCATGTACAGCCAGTAGTCGGTGCTGACTGCGATGCCCACGAGCAGCAAGCCGCAGGCCCCGAACACGCTGCTCAGCAAGGTCAGGGCGCGGCTGCTACAGTGACTCATTCTCAGTGGCGGGGGGCGCCCTGCGGGGCCTGAGAGGGGGTGGAAGTTGTCGTGGGGAGCCCAGAGGGGACCCACCAGAGGCCCCCCCTCCAACCCCATGCAGCAACCTGCGAGGCCGGACCTGGCCCGAGACTCTTAACCCCGACGTGGTATCTTCCCAGTGCTGATCCTTGTGTCCTGATCCGTGCATGACTCCATCTCTTGACTTTTGCCAAAGGCTTAGTTCTAGAATGGGGGCTCAATCTTGACCTCTGTCTTCCAGCTCAGACTCTAACGGGACTGGACACCCTAACTCTGATGTCTATTCTTTTACTAGCTAGAGGTACCAAAGGTAGACCTCATTCTGGATAAGATGCTCAGCCACGACCCCTGGTCTACATCTAGATAGAACTCTCATTCCATGTGTCTGGACCTGAGTCCCAAAGAGTACTCTGGCAAAGACCTCTTAACTCCAGAACCAGGACCTCTATCCCTAACATCACACTCTGACCTAAGACCTCAATCTTGGATGCCAAATGCCTACTCCCCCCTGGGGTCTCTAACTTTGACCCTCAGTCCTAGATACAAAAAGTGTTACTCAGTAGACCTCAACCCTTGGCATCCTCCAACCCTGAACTATGCCTTGTCCAGCGACTCCAACTTTGGACAACAGATTCCAGGACGAATGCTTAACCTTAGCTTTGAGCCAGTATGTGGGTCCCTCCCTGGACCCTGGACCACCGAACACGGAGTGATGGGCAACTTGGCCTTCCCAGAAACTCGAGCTGTTCTGTCTTGACTCCAGGCCCGAACTGAGATTCTGATCTTTTTCCTTTGGATTCTGTCCCTAGACTGGAGGCTTTGGCCCCAAATCCTCAAATTGGGTCACTAGCTAAGGACCCCTAACCCTGACACCTTGTTCCTGAATCCCTGACCCAGGACTACCTAAAGCCCTTGATCTCAAGCCTCTCAACCTAACTCAAACCCTTGGACTCTTTATTTACATCCTTGGACCACAATCGTCCTTCAACACTTTCAGAACAAGAGATCTCCCTTCTACAGACGTGACATCCCAAATTCCAATCCAGAACCCAGAGACTCCAAGCAGGAGGGGCCCTTAGCAGCCTATTCTAACACCAAGACCTTGACCCAGGACCTTCTAACTCAAAACTGTGTCTTGACCTCAATTTGGGACCCTAGTCTGAGGTCACAGTCCGCGACCCAGATCCAAGACTCCAGAACCTTAACTTGTTCATCTCCACTCCGACTCCTCTGATCCAGACATACTTCTTATCTCAAAACAATGGAACCCAGAGACATTGAGCTAGGCTCTTGTCTAGTGACCCCAGAAGGTTCAAATCATGACCTGGGGCTTTCTAACCTTGCGCTCCAGACACAGCACTCCAGGCCAATGGAAGACCCCTCTCTCCGATGAAGAACCAGCGTTCTGAACTTAAACCCCAGTTGGGAAGCGTAAGAACACCATCTCCCATCACACTGTCCTTCGCTTTCCCCCCTGAGGTTGTGGACCCCAATTCCTCTGGCTAGCTCTTCTATTCACAGACCCTCCTTCAACCTACAGCCTGGAGTCCCAACACTGGACCCTCAAGATGAGAAATCCCACTCCCCACAGATGTGACCTCCCAAATTCCAATCTGAACCAGAGGTGCCCTGGGCCCCACAATTCCCTACACACAGTCCCCACCTTTCATCCAACTTTAGTTCCTCACCCTATCTCAGATTCCTCTGACTCCCCACCATCCTTTTAGCTTTCATATGTGGGATTCCTCAACATTTCGCGCCTCCCCCAGCAAGGAGGTGCCTCCCCAACCATATGACACCCCCCTGCCAACCACCCCCCTGCCAGCGTAAACAAGAGATTCCACTGCCTTTAACCAGAATCCCCAGAGTCTGAAATCCCCATCCCATTAGAACCTCTGAGCCTGAGACACCTCCGGTCTTCACACAGCAACCCCCCCAACTTCCTGTCCCCCAGCTTCTGGAGGACTAGGGCATCCAGCCCCGCAGAGCGGCCAGCCAGCATTTCTCCCGTCCCCCTAGCGGGTGGCTCCAGGGCTTGACCGCTGGCCTCCTCGCTCCTCACCTAGTCCTCCCAGCAAGGAAACAACCCCTCAAAAATCCTGTCACCAGATCGTCCCAGGTAGATTATCTTGGCGTCCCTGGTTTGCTCCTTGGACCCCTTCCCACAGACCCTCCTTTCGTTTTAGTGGCCCCCTTTCTTGGTTCGGCCTTCGAGATTCTAACCATCGTTCTCACATCACATCCTCCGCAGACTCAACCTCTCTTTTTGGGGGGACCCTCCCCCAGACCCCAGCGTCCTTCTCTTTTCTCTTGCCAGCCCCTCGGGGACTCGGGCATCCCGGGTCCCTTGCGTCCCATTCTTCAAATCCCAAGTCCTAACTCCGCCGCCCCCAACCTCTGGGGAGTAGTAACTCCCCCCTTCTGGGATCTGCCCCGAATAGCGTCCTGTCCTCTCCGTCACGGGCCTCAGCCCTGCAGCTGGGGACCAGCAGGGCCGCCTCTCTCGCAGCAGGGGTCTGCGGGCTCCCCTGACATCAGATCCCATACATCAATGGAAGAGTTTCCGGACTCGGAGACCCTGGGGTCCCTCCTCAGGGACCCCCCCAGGCCACAGCGCCCATCCTTCCTCCATTTGCGTTACGAACTGGGCCTGCTGGACAGCCTACACCCCACCTCCAGTGCCACACCGGCCCCTCTGAGTCCTGTCCCGGCTCCCAGCCTCCTCCCGGGGCGCCCCCTCTTCCTTCCAGGACCCTCTC
>NW_006399958.1:2965299-2973850 GCF_000299155.1 Elephantulus edwardii
GAGAGGGAGGGAGGGAGCTAGGCCTTGAAGATGGGGGAGACCGGGAGAGAGGGGCCGGGGTGCCCGGGGAGGCAGGCGGACAGAGAGGGCCCCCGGGTGCGCGGAGCCCCCCCCCGAGGCGGAGAAACCCCGAGACTGGCCGACTTGGGGACGAGACAGGGCGACCGCAAAGACAAGACAGCGAGGGGGGCTGCGACCCTCCCCCCGCGACACCCCTGGACCCCGAGAGTGGAGGGTCCGAGACGGAGAGCCCGCGGGGGACAGAGAGGCGCTCGGCGAGGCTGAGCGCAGAGACCTTGAGCTCGGGGTGGGGGACAGACCGCGAGCGAGGCGGAGGGACCCCCGCAAGGAGAGGCAGCAGGGGCCAATCCCGAGGGTCCCCGGGAGAGGACTGGGGCCCCGTCCCGGCCGGAGGAGGAGCGCGGAGTCCAGGCGGCCCGAGGACGCGGGAGGGGGCGTCCCAGGCCGGGGTCCCCGGAGCAGCGGGCGGGCGCAGAGCGGAGCGGGTCCTGCAGCCGCCGCGGAGCCGGGAGCCGGGCCAGTACCCCCCCCCCGTGATGTCAGCGGGGCCACTCTTAAAGGGGCAGGCCGCCCGCCGAGGGTCGAAGCTGGGGCTGGGGCCCGCGCGCCCCGGACGGGGCCCCCCCAGCGATGCCCGGAGGGGGGACACGGGGGGAGGGCCCGGCACGGGGCTGGGCGCGCAGCGGGGACCCGGGGGCCTGCAGGGGCCGAGGGACGCCAGAGCCCTCGGGGGAGCCTTCAGAGCTTTGGGGCGCTTCCCCTCCAAATACAGGCACCGGCGCGCACCCCGCTGGCCGGCCCGGGCCTGGGAACTACATTTCCCAGCAGCGCCGGTGGCGAGGGGCTTGCACTTGGGGGGGAAGGGTCCGCCGCGGTTCCTGCTGGGAAAGGAAGTCCACTCGGACCGGCCCCCTACTCTCTGAGCTCAAGTGGGTCAGGGGAGAGGTGGGGCGGGGCCGCCGGCTCGTCTGCTGCCGGGCCCCCAGGCTCAGGGGTCGGGGTGTCCCCCACGGCCACACCTCCCCTCTCGGGGTCCTGCCAGGCCCTGGGGCGGGGGGTGGGAGTGCGTGTCCCCGGGCGCTGGTGCGTGACCTGGGCGACAGTGAGCGCCGTGTCCCGGCCCGGCCTCCCCGGCGCGCTGCGCGGTGTCCCGCACCCGGCCCCACGCGCCCGGCCCGCAGGCCCCGCACTGGTGAGCGTCGCGCAGCGCGGGCCCGGCTGTCTCGTGTGTGTGTGTCTCCTGGATGTCTGTCTCACTGTCTCTCATTCACTATCTCTGTCTCGCTGTCTCGCTCTCTGGGTCTCACTGTCTCTCTCTCACTGTCTCTTTCTGACTCTTTCACGGTCTCTGTCTCTTTTACTGTCTCTACGTCTGTCTCCATCTCATTGTCTATCTCACTGTCTCTGTCTCACTTTGTGTCTGTCTCTGTATGTCTCTCACTGTGTTTCATTCTGTCTCACTGTCCCTGTCTCACCGTCTGTCTCTGTTTCTCTCAGTCTGTTTCTGTATCACTGCCTCTCTGTATGTCTATCTCTGTGTCTGTTTCTGTCTCTCTGTCCCTGTCTGTCTCTGTTTCACTGTCTGTCTCTGTCTCACTGTCTGTCTCTCTCAGTCTGCCTGTCTCTGTCTGTCTGTCTGTCTTGTCTCTTTCCTTCCTCTTCACTCTCTCCCCCTCCCTGTGTCCACACTCATCACCTGTGTTCTCTCTCCCCTATGGTTGCCTCACGCTGCGGAATCTGCTCTCTATAGGACTCTGCCCTCTGGGTTCCTCGCTCCCTTCTCCCCGTTTCCCTTCCCTCTCTGCTCCCTGACTCTGTGGAATCCCCTCCTTCCCCTCCCAGCTCCGGTCTGTTTCTGTGTGAGCCCCTTCTCCACCTCAGCAGCCCCTCCACTCTCCAAGCCTCGAAGAAAACATCCGAACACACTTCAGCATCAGCATCGCAATTTATTCTCCGGCAGCTGTGGCCCGGGAGGGGCAGAGCGAAGAGAGGAGAGGGACAGACCGGGAGGGATGGGGTCGGGGAGGCCCCGAGAGTAGCAGGTTCACAGTGCGGGTGGGGGGTTCCGAGCAGAGTGGGAGCCATGCACTGGCGAGCAGTGATGGGTTTTGGGGAGGGGACAGCATAGACCGAAGCTGACGGGCAAAGGGGTATGCGGAGTGGAGAGAGGGTCCAGGAATCCTCCATAAGTCCCAGGAATCTTCAGGGCGAAGAGGGGGACTGCAGCGTGGGGGCCCAGCCTCCTCTTGCTCTTGACTCTGAGTGGAGGTGGGAGGGACCCCAGAGGTGGGGGCATGGGGGTGTCGTCCTGGAACCCCCCAAGTGTGCGCACTCGGGAAAGGAGGGACACAGAACCTATCAGGATGCAGCCTAGAACCCCATGAGGTTAGGGGTGCGCCCCTGGGGCCGGTTAGAATGGAAACCAGAATGCGCAGAAGTGGGGGCGGAGGTGCCAGGAGTCCAGTATAGCGTGATCCAGAACTCAGGGAGGCTCTGGAGAGGCAGAAATGCTGTTGCAGTGTCCAGAGCCCACGGGCAGAGGCCAGAATGCTGGGGAGGAGGTGGGGAAGTTGGGGGACAGTGGGGAAGTTGGGGGGACAGCGGGGAAGTTGGGGGATGGCAGGGAAGTTGGCAGGCAGTGAGGAAGTTGGGGGTGCTGGGGAAGTTGAGGGAAGTTGGGGGGGCACAGTGGGGAAATTGGAGGGCAGCAGAAGGGGGGGCGTCCGGCAGTGACACCTGGTGGCAGCAGGCAGCATTACATGACTTGCACCGGGACGGGGCTGGAAGGGCTGCGCGCGTCTGGGTGCACGAAGTCTGGGTTCACGTAGGTGAAGCCCTGGAAGTCGGCCTGGTCGATGCTGGCCAGGACCAGGCGGTCCGGTGGGGTAAGCGCTGGCGCCGCCCGCGTGAAGAACTTATCAAAGTTTTCTCCGCTGCGGCCACACTGTGAATAGGGGGAGGGATGGCAGGGTGGGGAGCAGGGATGCAGAAAGATGAGTCTTCCTATCTCTCTGGTCTCGCACACCCCTCTCTTGTCTCTTCTAGAATCTCTCTCCACACCTCTTATGGTCCCTGTAGTACCTTGGGGGTTGCCAAGGGGAGGCCCTGTCTTATCTCTACACACAGGGGCTCCCACCCCTGAAGGCCTGCCACAGCCAGCCAGCCAGAACCCCTCAGAGCTGGCCCTACAGCAGTTAGTGCACAGGAGGGGGTCCCATGGAGCAGCTGGTGGATTCGAACTGTGTGCCTTTGGGATTGCAGTGCAGCTTCTTACTAACTAGGCCAACAGAGCTCCCTGGCTCCAGGTGTAGTGCCATGTATACACACAGGCACACATGCCCTGAATAGGTCTAACTGCCCCTCCCCTCAGGGTCGAGGGTCCTTTCCCAGGAAGGCAGTGACTGACCGGGCGAGGTCTGAACGGAGGAGCTATCTCTAGTCTCTCCAGACGGTCCCAGTCAATCCAGCGGAAAAACCCATGAGCTCGGATGGTGGGCTCCCCGTCTGGCCCAGAGCCCAGACGCTTCCCCGGGTGCTTGGTCAGGAACTGTGGGAAGCGCAGAGAGAGAGACAGACGGACAGACGGATGGACAGAGTCCCAGACATGGAGACCCGGAAGGCAAAGAGGAGGAGGGTGAGGATGGTGAAATGCAAAGACTCAGACAGAGGGACCCAGGGAGGAGGGGACACAGCACGGGGTACAGAAATGGAGAGAGGGAGGGAAGAGGGAGACAGGGAGAAGAAATGAGAACAGATAACATGCAGACCCAGAGACCCCAGGGACAAAGGGATGCAGAGAAAGTAGAGGAGGAGAGTGGGAGGGGCAGAGAACCCATGAGAGACAGCCAGAGGGCAAGGGAGGTTTGGGGGGCCAGGAAAAACGAGAAAGAAGAGGGAGGGCAAGAAGAAAAGAGGGGAAGGAAGGGGGAAAGACAGACGGAGGGAAGGAAAGAGTATGGACAGTGTAAGAGGAGGTAGAGAAGGGAGAGGGGAAGAGGAACATGGAGATCAGAGAAGGAAAGTTGAGAAAAGACAGAGTCCCAGAGGAAGAAGACGTTAGAGGGCCCAGTGCCCAGGTTAAGAGACAGAGTCAAAGGTGAAATGAGATCCAGAAAATGAAAGCAGGCCAGAGCGAAGGACAGAAACCAACCAGAAAGAGAGAGGACAGAGACCCAGCAGATAAACAGAGAGTAAGAAAGAGAAAGAGAAGTCAAGTGTGTATGCAGTGGGGGGCGGGCAGAGGGTAACAGAGACTCAGAGACGCACCAAGACACAGAGAAAGGGGGACAGAGAAATGCAAAGGGGTGGATTGACAGTCAGCAGGCGACACAGAGAGAACAGAGAGAGGTGGAAAGGTCCCCCGTCATGTGCAAATGAAGGCAGAGACTTGAGGTGGGCAGACAGTGAGGCATGCGGAAGGAGCCTGGGGTCTAGAAGCAGAAGCATGCTAACATTTGTTGAAACCAGCCACTTTCTCATGCATGGACCCCTTAACCCATGAAGAAGAGACTGAGTGTTAGTGTCTTGGTGAAAAGTGGTCGAGGTTGGGACTCGCCAGACCCACCCAGTTCTGGCCTTCCAGCACAAGCTGTACCAAGCTGAGGTTACAGAAAAGGGAGCGTGAGGGTAGGTGACCCTCGGAATTGAATTTGTGGCAGGGCCATCAATTAACATTCTAGCAAAATCTGTATTAGATAAGCTGTGCTTGCAGGTGGTATGAGGAAAGAGAGTGGATTTTTTTTCTGATGAGCACCAAGATGTCATGTGTGCTTAGGACAGCCCTGGGTGGTAGCAATGGCGTGCATGAGGTTTCAAGAAGTTTGGGTCAGGGGAGTCTCACCCCCTTGCAGATGGCCACAGCTTCCCGGGAAAGCGACTTGGGGTAGGTGACTGTCTGTTCCATGATGGCCTGAAATAGCTCCTCTTCATCCTCCCCGTCAAAGGGGGGCTGAGGAAGTAGGGGAGAGGGAGAAAGAATCAGACTTAGAAAAACTACCACCTTCGTGCCCCACCACCCACTACCCCCCCAAAAAGACAAACCTGCCCACTCTCCCAAAGCTTCATCCTTCTCCTTTCTCCCACTCTTCCCCCTCTTCTCCGCTGTCTCAGCCTCTGTACCTGTACACTGTTCTGTCTCTCTTGATCTGCTATGCAAATCAGCAGGGTGTTAATTAGGCAATATGTCATTTAAATAGAAGAGAGAAAGGAAAACCCAGGAAGAAGAAAAAGAAAAATTCTCCAGGTGGGGCGAAGGTTGCCGGGCTTGTGGGGTTAAGAGAGAAAAAAAGAAAATTCCAAGGAATTTTTTAGTGGTTAGTGTGGAATCTGTGTAGACAATCAAAAGATAGCCCAAGAATTTGGATAAGGAAAAGGCTACATCTTTATTTATTTAACCTCTAACCTTGTTTTTTTTTGTTTTTATTATTATTAAATTTTATTAGTTTCAATGAACATTCACAGGGATTCCTTCATTGCCGCACCATTCTCTCCACCCTCCTCCCCAGTTTGTTCTTCTTCCCCGCCATCCGAATGTCTGTTTTAATTGTCCAATTGCCACAGTGCTTGTCAAAGTCAGTTCTGATTAATCTCCTTTGTCGGTGTGTCCTTTGCCATTCCCTATCACTCCTCCCTGAGAGAGACTTCACCCTGAGTCATAAGGAAAAGGGGACGGCGTATTCTCTTAGCTACTTCCTGCTGAAAAGGGACGCTGTGGGTTTCAGGGTGAAGATCTTCTCTCACTACTCTAAAGGGCCCCTTTGGCAGTAGGAAACACATAGACTATTATGGAGATTGATTTTGGAATTCTAACCTTATTTGTTGAACCTCAATCGGAAATGCAGCATTTTCTTTTATGAGGGGCATTAAATGACAAACCACAGTAGTAGTCTTTGTGACTTTATTGCTGATAAACACCAGAGATTCTCTTATCATATGAGAATGGTCGCTATCTCAAACTGTCAGTCATGCCTGCTTGAAAGTTGAGCCCTCAGTTCATCCTACTATTCATTTAATGCAGTCACTAAAAAGGCTCCTATCTGCCCACATGCCAATTTTTAATATGCAGATAACTATATTCATTTGAATTAAATCTGCTTAGTTGGCTATATATATTAAATGTAAAAGGTATGATTCAGATATTTCAGGATGGTGTTGTTTCTTTTGTAAATGCCACGCCATCTGTTTTGTTTTGTTTTCGGTTAATGTTTTTCACTTATTTGTGTTTTCACTTCAAAATATCCTGAGAAGAGGCCCATAAAAAACAGAGAGAGAGAGAAAGAGAGAGAGACAGAGACAGAGAGCGCTTGATAAAGCTTAAACTCATTGCTGCTTAGTCAACTGGGACTCGTAATGACCACACAGGACAGAGGAGAACTGACCCCTACGGTTTCTGCGATGGCGAATCCTTAGGAGCAGAATGCCACACCCTTCTCCCATAAAGAGTCTGATGAGTTGGAAATGTTGAGCTTCTAACCAGCAGAACTGCATTGAGCCACTCACCAGGGCTTCTTAAGAACTTGAAACAAACCCACTGCTTTTTTAGTCCCTTCAGACTCATGGGGACCCTATAGCACAGAGGAGAAATTTCCTGTGGGATTTCCAAAGCTGGAAACCTTTATAAGCACAGACTGTTTCCTATTTCTCCACAGAAAGGGCTGCTGGGCTCCAAGCACTAGTCTGGAGTTCAATGCTTAGCCTACCGACCGTCATGGTGCCTTTAAGAACTCTGTCCTACAGAGGAAGAGCGTTTCAGGACCGCGGACAGCGCTGTGAAATGCAGGCTTCAGGACCGTGGACAGGGCCACAAGCCCATAGTGCTGTAGGCTACACACCTAGCTGTTGTTGTTAGGTGCTCTATCCTGTGCCAGTTTTAGTGTTTCTGCCACACCTACCCCCATTACCCTAGTCACTGAGTCAATCTATCTCATAGAGGGTCTTCCTCTCCTGCACTGTCCCTCAACCCTCCCAAGCATGACGTCCCTCTCCAAGGACTGGCCCCTCCTTGCAACACGCCCAAATTATGTCAGATGAAGCCTCAGAATCCTTGCATCCAAGGAGCAGCCTGGCCTCACCCTCTCCAGGACGAACTTGTTTGTTCTCCTAGGAGTCCATGGTATATTCAACACTCTTCTCCAGCACCAAAACTCAAAGGCATCAACTATCCTTCTATCCTCCCTAGTCATTGTCCAGCTCTCTGATACATAACAAGTGATTGCAAAGACCATGGCCTGTATCAGGCGCACCTTAGTCTCCAAACTGACATCATTGCTCCTCAGTACTTAGCTATCGAACAGTATCATTGATATCACACACCTATATTCCTCCATTTAGTTCAACCTTCTCCTCAAAATTAAGACCACATAGGTTGCTTTCCTCGCTTCTGCACTTCCAGGCATTGCAAACTGAAGTCACAACTTAACATCCACCACCCTGAGGTCTCACTTTATCCCAGTTCACGCCCCTTCATCAAAACCCGGGTCCTACCTCCAAAAGGTTAGCCAAAGTCAAGTTCCTCCCAGCTTCACTTACCTGTCCTGCCAACATCTCATACAGGAGAACCCCAAAGGACCACCAGTCCACTGACTTCCCATACGGCTGATAGGCAATAATCTAGGTAGAAAAGCAGAAATCACTGTTTTTTGCTTGCCTCTCTAAAGGATGGTAGAAACGTCTCTGATTTCACCTGCTGGCAGCCACGTCTATTTTAAGTTCTCAACACCAGCTGCTCTCATCCAGAACACTATTTTTCCATCTTTCCTTCCTTCATTTATTTTTGTTTTGTTTTAAACATCAAATATGTTTCATTTTAGTGCAGAAAGCAGCAATTAAAAAGTTTCATTTTAATTTTTCCCCATTATGCATTTTCTTCCCCCTCTGCCTCTTCCGCTTCTTCTAGCCCTTCCCACAATGCACCCCTTGTTCCAGACTCATGCCACACATATAATGCCTAACACTGTATCTCTTTCGGACAGTTCTTCCCCTCTTCTGTTCCAATGCGGTGTTCATTATCGGTCCACTCTTTCCCCATTTTTCTCCCCAGCCACACCCTCATCTGTTTTATTTTTGTTAACAGCAGTGTTATGCAGTATTTGTCCTTTTGTGACTGATATACTTCACTCCGCATAATGTCCCCCAGGCTCCCCCATATTTTATAATGTTTTATGAGTTCAATGCTGCATAATATTCCATTGTGTGGATGTACCACAGTTTTTCTATTCAGCCACTGTTCATAGGGTTGCTGTGAGTGGTGGTTGACTTAACATCTAACAACAGTAACAACATCCATGCACATACTAAGTATAACTGTACTCTTCCCACTTCCTCTCATTCCCATTCTCCCTTTTCCTGCTTTCTGAACCTTTTTTGGGGGGCGGTGGAAAGGGGTTATGCTGCCCCTTTATTTTCATATGATTGATCATTCTTTATTTTTTAACTTTTCTGAGTTTCTTTTTATTAAATTTTATTAGCTTTAATGAACATTTACAGAGATTTTGGGTTTTTATTCATTCATTGTTGCACTGTTTTCTCCACC
>NW_006399958.1:2975134-3000250 GCF_000299155.1 Elephantulus edwardii
AGGGTTCCAGTTTCTCCACAACCTCGCCAGCATTTATTGCTTGCTGTTCTGTTAAATTTTGCTATTTTGACTGGGGTGAGATGATATCTCACAGTTGTTTTAATTTGCATCTCTCTTAGGGCTAGGGATTTTGAGCATTTCTTCATGTGCTTGTTAGCCATCTGAATGTCGTCTTTGGTGAAGTGTGAGTTTTTTTAAAATCCCTTTTTTAAATATAATTTTTTTCTTTTACACTGGTTTACTTAGAAAGTTCATATATATTATTTTTCACACTAAATCCTTCCCATTTCCTTAACCCACCCCTCCCTCCACCCATCAAATTGTGGGACCCTATGATTATCATGCTGGCCCATTCTCACCCCTCTTCTCCCACCCTCCTCTTTAGATCCTCATACAGATTTTACTAATTAACTATTTCTACAATAATGGTCTTGTACAGTATTTGTCCTTGTGGGACTGAGATAGTTCACTTAGCATAATGCTCTCCAGTCCCTCCCAAGTTAGGTAGTGAGTTACAAAATTATTGCTCCTACATGCTATGTAAGTGTACTATTATGTCTCAATCCATTCGATTGTGATTGGACATTTGGGCTGTTTCCACATTCTTGTGATAACGAATACCTCTGCTATGAACATGAGTGTGTAAGTCTCCATTTGTGCCTCAGTTCTCATTTCTTCAGGGTATATTCCAAGCAGTGCTATAGTTCAGTCATATATAATTTCTGTGCTCAGGTTTCTGAGGAAGTGTCAAACTGCCTTCCAGAGTGATTGTACCATTTTACAGTCCCATCAACAGTGTAAGAGCTCCTATCTCGCCACATCTTCTCCCACACTTATCACTTGCTGTCCTGTTAAACTTGGCCACTGCTACTGGAGAGAGATGGTATCTCATTGTGGTTTTGATTTGTGTCTCTCTTGTTACCAGTGATTTGGAGCATTTCTTCATGTGTCTGTTGGCCATCCGAGTATCTTCCTCTGTGAAAATTCTTTCCATGTGTTTTGCCATTTTGTAATTGTGTGATCTGTCTTTTTCTTGTGGACGCACTGTAGGATTCTGCAAACTTTTGATATGAGACCCTAGCTGGAAATGGTATGCCAAGTGGGTTTCTCCCACCCCTCACCCCCCACCCCCCAATCAGTAGATTTTCTTTTCAGTCTGTTGGGTAAAGTTTTGGATGCACGGATTGATTACTCTTTTTTAAATTTTTTTAACTTATTATTTTTTGTGTGTGCACCATCAAATTGGATCTGACTGGTAGAGGAGAAGAATGCCCCTCCTTCTCCAGCAGAGAATCTGGTGGATTCGAACCACGTACCTCTGGGATTGTAGTGCAGCTTCTTGCCACTGGCCACCAGACCTCCCTTCTGATTGATTATTCTTTGTTGGTTTTTTTTAAATTTTTAATTATTTTTTTGAGCGTACTGTCAAATCGGGTCTGACTAGTACAGGAGGAGATTGCCCCTCCTTCTTCAGTAGAGCATCTGGTGGATTCGAACCATGTACCTCTGGGATGATTGATTATTCTTAAGCATACATTCCTAACAAGCAATACTGTTCACTGTACAGCTCGGTCTGTTGTTTAGTGCATAAAGCTCAACAGTAGCTGTTGTTGTTGTTGTTATTGTTATGCACCATCGAGTCAGAACTGACCCACGGCTGAACCTCTGGCAGGCTTTCAGAGGAGGAGGAAACTGCCCATCCTTCTCCCATGAAGCAGCTGGTGGATTAGAACCGTGTGCCTTCAGGACTGCAACACAGCTTCTTAGCAGGCCACCTAGATCTCCCAACAGTAGTTTGGGTTTTAATTTAACCAATGGGTGAGTTAAGTTCCAGGCTTGAAGGGTGTCTAAGGACCACTGTCTCTGGTTCCACCAATCTCTATTCACATGGCAGGTCACGTGTGTGTGTGTGATTTTGAACTTTATTCTACAGTCTCCCTTTCAGTCCAGGACCTTGTACTATGATCCCAATCAGGGAGGCAGGGAGTCAGCCAGTGCTGGGCTCAGAGGAGCGGAGGCCAAGGCTCACATGATCTATTTGTTCTCTGGATTAATTGCTTCCTTTTTTTTAAGAAGAGAAGCCCAGAAACCTCTCTGACCTCACAAACCAGAAGCCTTGTCCATTTAAAGTGTTCTCAGTCCAAGCTGTTCCCACTGCCAGTATTCTGGCTGGGAGGCACCATGCAGGAATGTGAGAAAGTTAGCTTTACCTGGTATGTTACTGGGTTTGTTTTTGTTGTTAGTTTCTTGTTAGTTTCCTGACTTTGGGGCCAAGTAGAAGCATCCCAACAGGTTTTCTAGGTCATACACATCAGGGAAACAGATGCCAAGGTCTGTTTTTTACCTCAAAGCTGTGGGCTGGATGCAAACTACCAACCTGCCAATTGCCAGCCAGGTGCAAACTTGGGTGCACTATGCAGGGATCTTGCCTCACCTAGTTTACTACTCCCCTGGTAGCAGCATGTATTATGTGTCGGGATGCTAACTGAAAGGTTGTCAGTTCAAATCCTCCAGTCGCTCCAAGGGAGAAAGGTGAGAAGGTGTGTTTCAGTTAGGAGCACAGCACTGGCGAGTCCCAATGAGGAGTCACCACGATTTGGCGTGGACTCCATGGCTGTGTATTTGGCTTGGGTTTGGATGGTCTAAGGACGTCCTAATGGCACAAGGAGTTAAACATGAGGGACAGCGGAGGAGAGGAAGATCCTGGATGAGAGGGATTGACTCAATGACTGGAGAAAGGGGATTAGGCCTGTCAGAAATGGAGAGATTGACTCAGGACAGGACAAGGCTCAGAACTAGGGAACACAGGGTCACTAGGAGTCATTGTGACATGATGGCACACAACAACAACAATCAAAATGTGGCAGTTCACACCCACCAACTACTCCAAGGAGGTAAAAGAGCGAGCAGTCGGCTTCCGCAAAGATGTGCAACTGTGGGACCCTCTGGGGCCTTCCTGCTCTGTCCTTGGGAGTCACTGTGCGTGTAAGACCCAACAATAGCTGTTGTGGTTGTGGTTGCGGTGGTGCATCACTGAGTCAGGAATGACCCACAGCTGAACCTCTGGCGGCCTTTTCAGAGGCAGTTAATCCAACAGGAGGAGAGTGCCCGTCCTTCTCCCATGAAGCAGCTGGTGGATTAGAACTGCATGCCTGCGGGATTGCAATGCAGCTTCTTAGCACCAGGCCACCAGAGCTCCCAACAGTAATTGTTGTTGTTATGTGCCGTCAAGTCGCTTGCAACTCATAGCGACCCTATGTACAACAGCCCTAAACTCTGCTCTGTCCTGTGCCAATCGCACTGTCTCCGATACACCCATCCCGATTACCCCAGTCACTGAATCAGTCCACCTCATAGAGGGCCTTCCCCTCCTGTGCTGTCCCTCCACCCTCCCAAGCATGACATCCCTCTCCAAGGACCGGTCTCTCCTCACAACATGTCCAAAGTATGTTAGAAAGAGCCTCAGAATCCTTGCCTCCAAGGAGCAGCCTGCTTTAACCCTCTCCAGGATGAATCTGTGTGTTTTCTTGGCAGTCTATGGTACATTCAATACTCTTCTCCAGCACCACAGCTCAAAGGCGTCAATTCTCCTTCTATCCTCCTTGGTCATTGTCCAACTCTCTGATGCATAACAAGTGATAGCAAAGACCATGGCCTGTATCAGAGAGACACCATTGCTCTTCAGTACTTTAGAGAGGTCCCTCACAGCAGACTTTCCCATCGCAATACGTCTTTTTATTTGCTGGCTGCTGGTGCCCAGAGTGTTGACCGTGGAGCCAAGCAAACTGAAACTGTAAACAATCTCAATCTCTTCACCATCCATCCTGATGCTGCCAATTGGCCCAGTGGGGAGAATCTTTGTCTTCTTGTTAGTTTGGGTTTTAGTTTAGGGGGGTTTACTTTTGTTTTTAAGTCCTGAATATAAAAACTAACTAAGGCTCAAGTCATAGGTTGTACTCCCAGAGAGGGTAACTGGGCCTCCCCCTAAAAACATCCATTCATAGAGTCACATTTCAAAGACTAAGTATTCTTTTTTAAAAACTTTTATTATTTTTGTGTGTGTATACTGTCAAATCGGATCTGACTGGTAAAGAAGGAGATTTCCCCTCCTTCTCCAGCAGAGCATCTGGTGGATCCGAACTGCTCACCTTTGGGATTGCAGTGCGGCTTCTTGCCAAGAGACTAAATATTCTTAAACCTCAATTTATACCGGTTGCATTTGAGGCCTTGATTGTTAGATGACATTAGAAAATTCCAGCTCCAGTATTCCAGAGTCGGAAATATGTTGATTCTCTTTTTTCTTCCCCCTAAAGTTTCCCAAGTGGTTCTGATGTCTTCTGGTTTTATAACCCCCGGCATTGATCACTTGGGTACTTAACTGTCATTAAGGAACCCTGGTGGCATAGTGGTTAAGCAGCAAGGTTGCCAAGTGAAAGATCCATGGTTCGAACCCACTAGCTGCTCCACAGGAGAAAGGCAGGGGCGTCTGATTCTCTAAAGACTCTGAAAAGCCTATGGAATGGTTCCGATTTGACTGTGACTCAAAAGAAAAAAAACTCCCAGATTCCAACAGGGAAGCAGAGGAGAGGAACTGGATAGTCTCTTCTTTAAACCCCAGAGTTCCTTGACCTAGGAGATGGACAGCTAGAAAGTTGGACTCTGGATTTTGGAACTGTGTTAGATGCTGGAGGTGCAGGATTCTGTCTTCTGAGGTGTTCCTGGGTGGGTTCAAACTATCTTTCAGCAGTTGTATGCTTAACAATCCATACCAGTCAGTACTCCTACCTGGGCACCCAAAACCCAAACCCAATGCTTCTGAGATTGTTCTGACTCCTAGCAATCCTGCAGGACCAGATAGAAGAGCCCCATCAGATCTCTAAAGCTCTCTACAGAAGCAGATAGATGTTCTCTCTGGTGGAGCAACCAGCAAATCATTCCGTTAGCATCCCAATGCTTAATCCACTGCCCCACCAGGGTACCTCACTTGGGTACCAGTGTTGACTGCCTGGAGGTGTTACCGAACTGTTACCATCACGGCCACCGCCTCCTTCCGCTTCACAATGTCAATACACAGACTATCCAATACCATGGATGTTTGGATGATCACTTCCAGTCTCTAAGCAATGCCAAAGTGATGCTTTGCCCACCCCAAGTATTTAGAAGCACCATCCGCCCTTGTGGATTGCTTAAAGGTCTGGTTCTTTCTCCTTAGACTGTCCAGTACAAAAGACCACCTGCTTATGTCAAAGAACCACAGAGACTACTTGTAAGATCAGCTTTGATCTCATTAGAAGACTCGAGGGTGAGTCTCCACCCACTTAAAATACTCCGCAGACAGCCTCCACATGGTTTTGTGGGGGAAAGGGGGCCCCCCTCCTTCACTCGGAGTGCCCTGGAAATAGTCACCACCTCCCTACAAAGTCCAGAAACAAGTCTTGATTATTTAGAATCCCTACGAGCAAGGCCCACTCTTTCAGAACATTCGCCCACAAGTTCCACCTACTTCGGCTATTTAAGATAGCAGTTCCGCCTACTTTAGAAAACTCAGCTCTCGGGCTGGGCTTCTACACGTTGGGAGGTTGGAGCGAGTCCTGACTTCGTCAGAAACGTCCAAGACTCCTTAGAAGAATCCAGGGCCCAGCCTCATCCCCTTTGAATACTAGACAGCCACACACGCTCCTTTCAGCACCTTGGACAGTAGCCAGTGCCGGCAGCCCGGTGGCTGGCTTACCTCTGGGGCTATGTAGTCCGGGGTCCCACAGAAGGTGCGGGTGGTGGTCCCTGGGAAGATGTTCTCTTTGCACATGCCAAAGTCAGTGATTTTGATGTGGCCTTCAGCGTCCAACATTACGTTGTCCAGTTTCAGGTCTCTGAGGAGGGGAAGGACAAAAAAAACATGGAGAGGGTGGATTTCAATGGCCTGTGTGGTAATAATTCTCTCTCTCGACCAATGACAGATGGATCTCAAGGGGATGCTAACTCACAATGACCCCATGTGTTTCAGACTCGTCATGTTGTTAGATGTCGTCAGATTGACAATGACCCACAGTGACCCTGTGATCAACAGAGCTGACGCTTGTCCGAGATCTGAAGCTGGCGTTACCCTGCACCATCCACACCGCCTGTGTCATGCCCGTTACGATGGTCACCGTGTCAGTCAATCTCACTGAGGGTCTTCCTCTTTTATTTTTTTTTACCACCCTTCTACCTTTCCCAGCTTGAGGACTGGTTCCTCCTGAAAATATACGCAAAGAGAGCGAGACCAAGTTTTGCCATCCCTGCCTCCAACAAGTGTGCTTTCTGTTTGTACTTTTTTCTGGACAGATTTGTTTGTTCTTTTGGCAGGCCACGGGGTATGCGACGCACTCAGCCAGCTCCACGCTCGAAGGCAGAGAATCGCTGTGCTCCATAAGGCTTGCCTTCTTTTTCTTTTCTAAAAACACTGTGTGTGTGTGTGTGTGTGTGTGTGTGTGTGTGTGTGTGTGTGTGTGTTTCTGTCTGTCTCTCTCTCTCTCCCTCTCTTCCTCCTCTGTCTCTTTGTCTCTGCCTTTCTCTCTCTGTCTTTATCTCTCTGTGTCTTTCTCTATCTCTGTCTGTCTCTTCCTCTCTCCCTCCCTCTCATCCTCCTCTGTCTCCCTTTTTCTGTCTTTCTATCTTTGTCTATCTCTCTTCCTTTCTCCCTCCCTCTCTCCCTCCTCTTTCTCTCTGTATCTCTCTCTCTCTTCTTCTCTCTCTTCCTCTCTCTCTTCATCTCTCCCTCCTCTTTCTCTCTGTGTGTCTCTCTCTCTTCCTCTCTCCCTCCCTCTCTCCCTCCTCTTTCTCTCTCTCTTCGGAGAGGACTCTTTTTCCCCCTTAATTTGAAGGTTTGTGGCATCGAGCGTGGAGCGAGTCTCAGTGCCATTTTTCCAACAGTATGTACTCACTTGATGTCTATGTGTCACATTTTGTAATTCTTGCAACATTTCAGACCTGTTCATCATGATATGACACATTTTGTATGACTAACGAAACTCACCGAATGATTCAGTGACTGGGATAATCAGATGGGAGTGTCGGAGACAGTGCGATTGGCACAGGACAGAGCAGAGTTGAGGGATGTTGTATATAGGGTCGCTATGAGTTGCAAGAGACTCGACAGCACATAACAACAACAACAACAAAACTCAGCAACCACCAAGTTAGTTCTGACACAGCGCCCTTACAGGACAGAGGAGAACTTCCCCCATTGAATTTCCACAACTGTAATCTTAATTGAAGCTCATCTTAATGCCTCGTCTGTCTTCACTGGAGGAGCTGGTGGGCTTGAACTGCTGAACTTTTGATGAACAGCCAGGTTCTTTAACCATTATGCCACCAGCACTCCTTAAGTAACCAACAACCAACATCACTTTGACATGCAATGGGAAAGCAAAAGCTTCACGTGACTCATCTTACTGCAATATGTGCTTTCTACAGGTGGGCTGGAATTAAACCCACAAAATCTCCAAGGTATGTCCGTAAGGTTTTGCACAAGAAATTGGGTTCCAGCTTGGCAATTTCTGTACAAATTGTCCAGGGACATGGGTGACATTTTTCGCCACGTGTCAACCGCCTCTTTAATTGCCTTCTGGCTGTTCCATTTCTAGTATGCAGGTTTCCTCTGCCCTCTTCTTAGCTCTAATTGTTGACCTTTTGGTCTCATTTAGATGGGTTTTTAATGGAGCACTATCCTCAGGGGTAATATCTTTTATTTTGTATGTCAATCTGTTACTTTGCTAAAAGGAGACTTGGGGGATAGATTTGACTCAAGGTTTACAGAATAGCTCAAGGCAATAGTTTCAAGGAGTCCTCTCCCTCAACTGGTCCAGTGAGTCTTAATATCCCGAAGAATTTGAAATCTGTCCTATATTCTCCTCCCATTCTTTCAGGGTCTACCGACTGGGTGTCTATCAGAAAAGTCAGTAGTGATAGCCCAGCACGATGTGATTCTTCTTTTCAGAGTAGAGGAGGTGGTGGCCACAGGATTTCCAATAGTTGGGTTGTTTTTTGGTTTGGTTTTTAAGTAGATTGCAAGTCTTACTTCAAAAATATCTCTCTGGGTGGATTCAAACTGCCCACCTTTTGATTAACAGCCAAGCATGTTAACCGTTCACATCATCAGGGGCTTTCCCTTGCCCTATCTCAAAATACACTGTTATTGGATCAGAACTGACTCACATCTAACCACTGGGTTTTTCTTGTTTTTCTTTTTATTTATTCAATGTTACACAGTTTTCTAACCCCTGTCCCCAGTAATGCATTCCTTGTTCCAGAGAATTCTTATGCATATAATGTATAATCATAGATTATTTTCCATTGAGTTTCTGAGGCTGTAAATCACACTTTATTTTTCTGCCCATTTTTTCTCCCATAATGCTGCGGGTGCATTCCAGCTGTCGGAGAAATGCCATCTCTCTGTGAGTTGTTCTTGTTTTTAGGTGCCGTTGAGTTGACGGCTACCCATAGTGACTCTATAAACAGTGACTCTGAACCTGGCCCTCTCCTGAGCCACGTTCACCATCTGTGACACGCCTAATGACTGGACAGTCATCGTGTCAACCCATCTCATCCAGGTCATCTTCTCTTGCACTGGCCCTCTACCTTTCTAAACATGACAACCTTCTCCAAGAACTGGTCCTTCCTGACAACATGCCCGAGAGGTATGAGGCAGAGTCTCACCGTCTTTGGCCTCAAGAAGCAAGCATCCTGGTGCCACCCTCCCCAAGGCAGACCTGTGTGTTCTCTTGGCAGTCCACGGTGTGTCCAACACTCATCTCCCACGCCACAACTCAAAGGCGTTGGTCCCCTTTTGCCACATTAACTGCGAGAATGAAGACCATTCTCAGCAACCAGACAGTTGACATTCCAGAGAATGTCGACATTCCTCTGAAGGGCCGCACAGTCATCATGAAAGGCCTGCAGGGAACCTTGCAGAGGGACTTCAATCACATCAATGCAGAGCTCAGTCTCCTCGGAAAGAAAAAGAAGCAGTTTCGTGTTGACAAATGGTGGGGAAACAGGAAGGAACTGGCTACTGTTGGCAACATCTATAGCCACGTACAGAACATGATCAAGGGTGTTACACTGGGCTTTCGTTACAAGATGAGGTCTGTGTATGCTCATTTCGCCATCAACGTTGTGATTCAAGAGAGTGGATCTCTGGTTGAAATTCGAAACTTCTTGGGTGAAAAATACATTCGGAGAGTTCAAATGAGACCAGATGTTGCTTGTTCGGTATCTCAAGCCCAGAAAGATGAGTTAATTCTTGAAGGAAATGACATTGAACTTGTATCAAATTCAGCTGCGTTGATTTAGCAAGCTACAACAGTTAAAAACAAGGATACTCGAAAATTTTTGGCCGGTATCTATGTCTCCGAAAAAGGAACCGTCCAGCAGGCTGGTGAGTGATAGCTAGGAGTTTTCCAGCTACAGAAATGAGGCCTGTCAAATCATATGCATCTGATTTCAAAATGGATCTGATTCTTGTAATAAAATTCTATTAATTTGAAAAAGGAAAAAAAGGCATTGGTCCTTCTGTCAGCAGCAGGGGTTGGTGTTGTTTTGTGTGTTTTGGGGGGGGTGTTTTTTCTCCCACTTCATTGAAAGGCCTGGGAGAAGCAAGCTGGGGCTCCCTCTGACCAATCTGGGTGACCTGAGACTAGAAAATATCTGGATTTCTGAGACTTCTGCTTGTGATGGTCCTTCCTCTCTCAGCTCAGACGAAAGTCTACTCCCTCCATTCAGCCTCAGACTCCCATCTTAACGACCCTTTCTGGACCACAGTCTGCTTAAGAATCGAGTTTACGGGCTCCAAAGGAAGCTGTGAGTCAGGGCAGAGCCCATTAGAAGCCCAAGAAGAAAAGTCACATTACGAAGTGGGGGTTAGCGTCAGAATCCTGGAGCCAGGCTTTGAACCTTTGGTATTCGTTGTTTCCTTCCTCGGAAATGTCCTGTGATAAGTGGAAATGGTGAGTCAAATTTCCATTGGAGGGGTTGGGGAAATACCTCCTGAATGACATTCTGGTCGGTTCTTTTCTGAGAAATCTTGTAGAGAGGGAAAACTGTAATTTCTTTCTCTGTTTCCTTGCCCTGGAGTGTTGGTGTTTTGTTTTCGGTTGGTTTTGCTTTGGGTTTTTTTGGTGGGGTTTTTTTTTCTTTTTTTTTCCTGAGTAACAACCCAGGGAAGAAATACAATCAATGTCCTTCTTGGAAGAAAGAATGGTGATACTTTGCATCACATACTTTAGGTATGTTACAAGAAGGCCAGTTCCTGGAGAAAGAAATCATCCTCGGAAAAGCAGAACGTCAGCGAAACAGAGAACAACTCAGTTAAATGCACTGAGACAATTCAATGCACATCGGGTTGCTAGGAGCACCATCCCCCAATCACACCTTTCCAGGTCCTGTTGACATCTGCTGTTGTTAAGTGCTGTCAAAATCATAGAGGACTCATAGCCACCCCATGAACAGAAGACATGACCACTTTTATAACTTTGGTCATTTCTTCATGTTTAAAGAGTTTCCAGAGACAAGCCATTTCGGAAGTGGATGTCACTCCTGCTTCCAAGCTTGTTTTAATCGGGGAGCTCCACCAAACACTGTCCACCGTGGGTAACCATTATTGCATGTGACACAGTGTCACAGCGTTCAGCATCACAGCAACCACCAGTTACCTCTAGTCACCTACAATTCTCACATAGGAATCACATAAATAGGATGTCTCTGAGTCTTGTCCCCAAAGGGTCATTCAAGGCTGTCCACCAAGCCGGGTAAATCAACCCAGCATGACCAAGTGTTAGGGGTGGTCTCTCCAGGTTTCAATCTCTGGAGAAAGACATCATGGTTGGAAAAAGAAAAAGATTTTCAGTGAGATGGACTGATACGAACAAACCCATCTTGGACAAAGTGTCACCAGCATGCTCCTTAAAAAACAAGGATGGCTTTTTTCACAATAGCAAGGAGTTGGAAACAACCCAGGTGCCCATCAACAAACGAATGGATAGAGAAGCTGTGGTATATTCACACAACGGAATACTATGCTGCCTTGAAAAACAAGGAACTCATGCAATATTGTTCAAAATGGGTGACCCTGGAGGACATTATGCTGAGTGAAGTATCTCAGTCACAAAAGGACAAATACTGCATGGTGCCACTGCTCTAAAACAGGACTGATCTTGGGGTTGGGGGGAGACTGAGAAAGATGGGTCCAACAATGTATACTACATTGAAACAGATGAGGGAGAAAACTGTTTAAAACGGATATGTGATTAGGTATTTTTGTCATGACAGGAGTCCAGAGCGAAGGCTACATGGTGGAGTGGACCTGCGGGAGGGATTGTAAAACAACAAAAGAATTTGTCTTTTACTTTTCCAAGAGGGTAGTGTACTAGGGGGGAGGGTTGGGAGGGAAGAAAAGTGCAAAAATAAGTGAATGGAAATCCAAAGTCTCTGTACATTTTTACTAAAATTAATAATAAATTTACATTTTAAAAAAAAAACAAGGATGGTGAGACTCTATCTCACATACTTTGGGCAGGTTATGAGGAAGGGTCAGTTTTTGGTAAAGGACTTCAAACTGGGGAAGGTGGGGAGTCAGCAAAGGCAAGGAAGGTCCTCGATGAGATGCATTGACATGGTGACCATAGCAGTGAACTTGAACACAGCAGAGGCTGTGAAGATGTCACAGGATCAGGCCAGGTGTCATTCTGTTACACAAAGGGTCTGAGACACAGGCGACTCAACAGCACCTAAATACAACACCAAGCTTCTAAGACCTCCTAGCGTACTTGCCACCTGGTGAGAAATACACCCTGCTAAGTGAGCCAAGGACCTACAGAAATGGGACCAGTTAGTGAGACACGCACGGTTAACATGTATTGGAACCAAGAGATCTGAATCCCTGAGCAAAACAAGAGGCTGCTCACCTGTAGATGATGCCCTGATTGTGAAGGAAGAAGAGGCCAATGGCGATTTCTGCTGCGTAAAACCTGGAACAGAGCAAGCAGAGGGTGGAAAGACAGAGGTCAGTGGCCAGAACCCTTCCATATCCAATACCTTCCCCTCTTTCTCCTCCTGGCCTGAGACTCACGCTGCATGGGGCTCCTTAAATTTGCCCAGCTGCTGGATGTGGTACATCAAGTCGCCCCCAGTCACATACTCCATCACGAAATACAGGCGATCCTGTGGACAAGGGCGGGGCTGAGTTGTGAGGACACACGCACCAAAGGGGAGGGACCATCCTTCCCCCCTCACCCACTCAGGACAACCCTGGACTCTAGATCCACCCAATCGAAAGGCCAAAACAACTGGCCACACCCACTGGGAGGTCTCAGGGGTGTGGCCCCACCCTCTCGGAGACGTCATTTGCCCAATCACCAATCACTCTCAGCTCACAGGGGGTTTGGTCCCACCCTCTAAAAACTGTTTAAAATCAACTTTGAACCCAATGCCATCAAATGGTTTCCAACCCATGTTGTTGGTGGTGGTGTTTGCTGTCGAGCTGAGGTCAACTCATAGCCACTCTAGGAATGAAAGATCGAATGCCTTTCCATAGCTATCGTTTCTCCAAGTTCACAGAGTTTCCACAGGCATGTGGTTTAGGAAGTGGATTCCACTCATGCTTCCAAACCTGTTTTATAACTGGGAGCTCCACCAAACACTGTCCACATTGGGGAATCATTCTGGTATTTGATACCCCAATGGTACAAGGTTCAGCATCACAGCAAACTCAGGTTACTTCATACAGCACCTTGACAAGGAGTGATGTACAAAGTGGAAGAGTGTTCCTCCAGATAAAACAGCACTAGTCTCATTTAGGAGTGGTTAAGTGTCGCAGAGTCGAATACAATTCAGAGTAAGCTTTGCACCAAAGACCTGATCTCCGTCCCATCCTATAACCACGCCCACCCAGGGCCCTGTCCTTATGACCACACCCACTGATGACCATATCCTTCCCACTATGTCCACTCAGAGCCCTACCCTTACGGCCACACATACTCAGGGCTCCGTCTTTACGGCCTATCCAGAATCACCGTTTAGGATACCACCAAGTGGAAAACTTCTCTTCTGGTCTCACCCACTCAAAACTGCATCTGGCCTCACCCATTTGGGGGCCACACCATCTGGTCACGTCCACTCAGGTCCAGCCTTCTGCTTCTCTGAGTCCCAGCCTCTGCCACGCCCACTCAGGGGACTGCCACTGTCTCATGATGTCCACTCACAGCCATGTCAGCCTCATAATGACCACTTGACTGCCATATGTCTGCCCACGGGGATGGCACCCCACCTGGTGACGCCCACCTGAGTCCTCCCCCCATGACCACGTCCATCCAGTGCCTCACACGCCTGGCCACACCCACGCGAGCCCCTCCTCTTCAAGCCACGCTCACTCATGACCTCACTTCTCTGACAAAGTCCACCATGACCGCCTGAGTCTGGCCACGCCCACACGAGCCCCTACTCGTCTAGCCATGCCCATCATTACCTCACTCATCTGACCACTCTCATCATGATCTCACGCACCCAGCCACGCCCATCATGGCCTCACTCCTCTGATCACGCCCACTATTCATCGCCCTCTGATGGCCATGCCCACCATTAACTTAACTCACCTGGCCACGTCCATTATTATTACCTCACTCCTCTGACCATGTCCACCATGATCCCACTCATCTGACCTCCCCCATCATGACCTCACTGCCTGGCCATGACCATCATGACCCCACTAGTCTGACCACGCCTACTATAAACCTCATTTGTCTGGCCACGCCCATTCATAGCCTCACTTAACTGGCCCCATCTACCTGCCCATTAAAGCCCACCAGGGTGCATTTGGCTCCTGCTCTGCCCCACACACGCACAGCCCCCCAGCTGATGGGCAGTCCCAGAGGGTCTGGCCACCTCCTGTCCCCCGATCCTGTACCTGGGTCTGGAAGGTGGAGTGCAGCTGGGTGAGGAAGTGGGGCCGTCCGCCTGGGCCTCGGCCGCCCAGGGCCAGCACGCGTTTCTCCACCAGCGTGCAGTCCACGTCATCGTCCTGGACTATCACGTCCTTCTTCAGGATCTTGATGGCGTACAGCTCGTCCGAACCCCTGCGCTCGGCCAGCATCACCTTTAAAGGAAGGCTCTGAAGGTCCAGTCCATCGTGGGGCCCAGCAGGGCAGGGTCCTGGGCCCCATCCTGTGCGAGGACTCAGAGGAACTGTCCCCGGCCTTCCTCCATCTCCGGAACCAACTGCTTAACTGACCATCATCTATCTTCTCAGGACAACATATCCCCTTTTGACACTCCTCCCGAAGAAAACAAGGGGTCCAGCCCCCATCCCCTCCTCCCGTGCTCTCTCCTTAACAAGCAGGACTCTGCCCACTCACCACCCAACACCCTCCCCTGCTCCCCTCCAGGGCACCCCAGGAATCCAACCTTCCCAAAACTGCCTTTCCCCAGAACCATGAGGAAGCTGAAGTCCGAGATGTGCAGACGTCCTGGGCTCACTCCGAAGAAGCAGCGCTTGGAGTCGGTAGGGCTGGGGGACGGAGAGGGAATGGGGGAGGACGAGGGGCCCATCCGCACCCGCTGTGAGAGAGGGGAGAGCAGGTGAGGGTCAAGCCGCAGACTGGGACAAGGAGGTGACCCCAAGACAGACAGAGGCCTTCAGGAGCAAAGGGGCGGCAGGGGAGGAGGCCTGTGGCACAGGGCAGAGCAAACTGCCGCTATAAAAAACGACGGATGGAGTGAAGGTTGGCCAAGCAAAGTTGTCTCCTCTATCCTGGCTGAAGAATGCTCTCTGGTTCCCCACAGCCTCGAAGCCCAACCCCACAACCAACGATCTGACTCAGTGATTTCTGAGGTTGTCAGTCTAAACCGGAGGAGACTGTCTGCCCATCTTTCGCCCTCAGAAGTCACTGGTGGATTCAAACTGCCAGAGATGTTAGCAGTGCAATACTTTAAAACAAACCGCGCTTAGGAGCTCTGGTGGCCTAGTGGCAAGAAGCTGCACTGCAACCCCAAAGGCACCAGGTTCAAATCCACCAGATGCTCTGTGGGAGACAGATGGGCAGTCTTCTCCTGTGCCAGTTGGATTTGATTCGATGGTACACAAGATAACACACACACACACCCCAAAAACTATGCTTGTATGTGGTTGAGCGTCCATTGGGTTTTCAAAGCCACAAATCACAAAGGGATGAAATTGCCTACCTTTTCCCCCACCACTGCAGAGCAGCTGGTGGACTGGGACCACCGGACAGGCCCAGCCTTTTGGTTAGTAGTGCAACTCTGGGACACGGACTTCAGAGCCCCCCACAGACTATGCTTCTTGTTAAGTGCCATCAAGTCGCTACATACGCCAGCTCTGAAACCCATCCTGTCCTGAGCCGTCTCATCGCCTCCAACATGACCTCGAATCACTGTGTCAATCCATCTCATCCGGGGTCTTTCCTCTCCTGCGCTGTCCCTCCACCCTTCCAGGCATGATGCCCTTCTCCAAGGACCAGTCCCTCCTGGCCACATGCCCAAAGCATGTGAGACGGAGCCTCAAAATCCTTGCCTCCAAGGAGCAGCCTGGTTTCACCTTCTCTAGGGCAGACCTGTTTGTTCTCCTGTCAGTTCACAATATAGTCAACACTCTTCTCCAGCACCACAGCTCAAAGGCATCAATTCCTCTATCATCCTTAGTCATTGTCCAGCTCTTTAGTGCAGAGCAGGTAAATGACTTGCTAGCTAATTAAAAAAGTAACAAGCTATGCTAGCTAGCCAAAACCCACAGCCAAGTAACAGATTCGAGCTCAGAGGGTCCCTACCGCCCAGCGCAGTGCTGGGGGGTTCCGAAGCTGTGAATAACAGCGGGCCTCCTGAAAGTGCTGCAAGGGGTGGGGGTGGGGGGGTAGTCAGACTGGTGGGCTTTCAATCAGCAGGTGAATGCTGTGCCCACTGAGCCACCTGGGCTCCCTTACTCACTGCTGTCTGGTAGATTCTAACTCACAGAGACCCCCAGAGGGGAGGGCAGAGCTACCCACACGATTTCAGGGGCTGCGAATATTTAAAGACACCAACCACCTTTTCTTTCTCCCACAGAGCACCTTGTGGGTTCAAACCATTGACATTTAATCACCACCCCATCCCACGGTCCCTTTAATAACCGAAAGGATTTCTTTATGATTTTTTGTTGTTGTGTACCATCCAGCAACCATGACTGCAACTCGTTGCTATCAATGAACAAACAAATCTGCCCCATTCTCCGTCTTTTATCTTCCTCACAGTCTCGGAGACACTCAAATCCATTGGTCGAGTCAGAGGAAAATATTGAAATAATTTTTTCCCGATAATGGCTTTTTAAAAAGTTCTTTTTCTGGAAACAACCTAAGTGCCCATTAACAGACGAATGGATAGAGAAGCTGTGGTACATTCACACAATGGACTACTATGCTCATTGAAAAAACAAGGAACTCATGAAATATTATACAAACTGGGTGATCCTGGAGGACGTTATGCTGAGTGAAAATATCTCAGTCACAAAAAGACAAATATTACATAGTGCCACTGCTGTAAAACAGGACTGACATCGGGGTTGGGGGGAGACTGAGAAAGATGGGATAAATAATGTATACTGCATTGAAATAGATGAGGGAGAGAAGTGTTTAAAAGGGATATATGACTACGTATTATTGTCATGACAGGAGTCCAGAACAAAGGCTGCATAGTGGAGTGGACTTGAGAGGAGGGATTGTATAACAATGAAAGAATTTTTCTTTTACTTTTCAAAGAGAAGAGTGAATGGGGGATGGGGGTTGGACAGGGAGAAAAGAGCAGCAATGAATGAATGGAAATCCAAAGTCTCTGTAAACTTTCATGAAAATTAATAAAAATTAAAATTTTAAAAAATTCTTTTTCTTTAGATACTCTGAAGAAAGTAATCATAATTTATACCATACTTACCCCCGGAAACTCTATGAATGTGGAGAAACGATGAAAGCGATACCAGTGCTCAGGTCTTTCGTTCATAGGGTTGCTGTGAGTCATCTGTGACTTGATGGCACTTAACAACCACCACCATCAAGGTGGAACCGACTCACACCTGACCCTCCAGCAGGTTTTCTGAGGCAGTAAAATCACACAGGAAGATAGTGCTCATCTTTCTCCCTCGGAGAAGCTGGGGGATTCGAACCGCCTGCCTTTGGGTTAACAGGGCAGCTCATCACTAAAGCCATTTATGTATTTCTATTTAGCTAACACTCGGATGAGAAAGGAGCTCTGTGGAGTAGTCCTTGGCACGTTTTGATGTTGATGGAAAGGCATCGTCTCCTGAGATTTGAATCCATCTGCAGGGTGTGTGTTTTGTTTTTTTTCAGGATAAAGGTTTTCTCCTCCAGCTGAGATTCACAGCCTCGGGAACCCGGATGGAGTAAGCTTGTGTATAACTTGAAAGGAACCCTGGATTGTAGCCTATAGTGTGCTGGGCTGCAAGCCAGAGGCAGAGGGCTCTGGTGGCCTAGTGGGAAAGGAGTTGGGCTGGCAGCCCTAAGGTAGGAGGCTCAAACACACGAGTAGTTCTGTGAGAGGAAAAGGTGGTATTCCTCTCCTGTGAGATTCATAACTTCTGAAGACCCCCTGGAGAGCCAGCGATGGCTAAGCTCTGACTTCACAGCTTTTTTTTTTTTTTTACTGAACCGAAAGGTTGGCAGTTTGAATCCACTGGCCTCTCTCAGGGGGAAATCAAGTTGAGCAGCAGGGGTGAATTTTGTTCCAGGTTCTGAGTGTGACTGAGGGCCGTATTCCTTTCTACCTTCAATCTGCTTCATTCTCACCTACGTGGGCTCCACCATCAGGGACCTTGGGGTACGAGGTCATAATAGCAGCTTAAACCACTGAGCTGATAACCAGTGCTTCGAACCCACAAGCTGCCGAGAGGCAAGGAGCTTCTCCAAAGAGGTGGCAAAGCGTATAGGAGCATGAGCTGCTGACAGACAGTGGACCTCCTCATGGTGGTTCAAATTCACCAGCAGCTCCAGGACAGAAAGACAGACGTCTACAGATTCACTGCCTCTGAAAACCCACTGGAGGGTCGGCTGTGGGTCAGTTCTGACTGGGCAGCAGTGGGTTTGAGTTTTTATTTCCATAAACACTGGACACTTTCGAGAGGAACTTCTCCCTGTTCTCTGGGGTGATCTCCCTCTCTCCTCTTTCCTCTCACTTCTCTCTCCCCCTGCGCTCTCTCTCTCTCTCTCATCTCTCTTCTCACTCTCTTCTTTTTTCTCTCTCTCCTCTTCTGTTCTCTCCTCTCCCCTCCCCGCTTCCCTTCCCTTCCGCCTCCCTCCCTTCCTCCCTTTCTCTCTCTTCTCCTCCCCTTTCTCTTTCTCTCTTCTCTTTCCTTTCTCCTCTCTTTCTCTCCCCTCCCCTCTCTCTCTTCACTCTTTCTCTCATCTCTCTCTCTCTTCCCTTTCTCTTCTCTCTCACTCTCTTCTCTCTCCTCTCCTGTCCTGTTCTCTCCTCTCCCCGCTCCCCTCCTCTTCCCACTCCCTCTCTTGCTCTCTTCTCTCTTTCTCTCCTGTATCCTCTCTCTCCCCCCTTCCCACCACCACCACCCTGGGAAATACTGTACACCCTTTCTCCAGGGCTCACCCTTCCCCTTCCGGGAGCTGCCTCTGACTCTCTCATGCTCGGCCAGCACTCCCTGGTACCCGAGGCTATCTGCATCAATACCGCATCAATCAATATCTTCCCAGAGAATGTCTTCACCTGTAACTCTCTCCTCCATCAGAAGAGGACCTGATCTCACAGGGAATTTCCCGAGTTTACACCAAGCAACACCCACAGCCAGGCTTGGCTTACCAGATGCCACAGGAAAGAGGAATTTAATGGGTAAGTGAGTAAGAGGACACGAGAGCAGTGACCATCAAGGGTGTGTGGCCGTCATCAACCTACAGGACAGACAGACCACATGGGCCCCCAGGGCCTGTGACCTCGAGACGCGAGACGCGAGGGATTAGAGGGCGCCCAGCAACCACTGCGATCCATTCTGAAAAGGACACAGTAAAGGCTCTGGGATAGAGAGGAGCTCCAGTGCTATAGTGGTTGGACAGCTGACTACAAGATCGGTGGTTCAAATCCACCAGCTGTTCCAAGAGAGAAAAATTAGGTGCTCCGTGGCTGTTAAAATGTACAGCCTAAGAAACTGTATAGAAAGTCCCTGTGCGTTGGTGACGACCCCATGACAGTGGGTTTGGTGGGGGGTTTCGTTTGGTCTTACTGGTTACTGTTACGTGCCATTGAGTCAGAACTGGCTCCTAACCCCCCCTCGTGCAGTTTTCGGTCAGTCAATCCCACGGGAGGAGATTGCCCATTTTTTCCTCCCTGCCAAGAAGCTGGTGGATTCAAACCACCTGTCTGCGGGTTGGAAGCACAACCCCTTCTCCACTCGGCCACCGGAGCTCCCTTGAAACGTTGCCACAAATAACGGCTATATCCGTCATGCACATGTTTCTAAGCACAGTCATCACTAATAAAATGTGAGGGGAAATGTGGAACAAAACTCAAAATCATTAAAAAAAAAAGTGAGATAGAAAAGACCAGACCGAGAGACACCTGTGCACACCCTTCAAGCCTGGATCTGAACTCACCACAGTAGCTCAACTTCCAGCCCAGACACAGACAAGCCTGTGAGGTGAATAATTTACACCAGGGAGGTTTGCATTTCTTAGGACACTGAGCCACATGAGATCAAAAGGATGGCACTTGCCCAGGGATAAAGCTCAAAGGGCAGGAAGGGCTAGGAAAGGATGAGTGGAAACAGGAAACATAGGGAGGGATTGGGATGAGTGATGCCACACGCTGGGGCCTGTCAACAATACTGAGAATCAAAGCTCATGTGAACTGCTGGGTTGGAAACACCAGCTCACTCTGCAAACTTAGACCCAAATCACAATCAAGCACACCCATGTTTATCACAGCTTTGTTCACAATAGCAAAGAGCTGGAAACAACCTAAGTGCCCATCAACAAATGAATGGACAGAGAAGCTGTGGTATGTTCACACAACGGAATACTATGCAGCATTGAAAAATGAGGAACTCACGTTCTATAAAATGGGTGACCCCGGAGAACATTATGTTGAGTGAAATATCTCAGTCACAAAAGGACAAGTATTGCATAGGCCCACTGTTGTAAAACAGGACTGACATCGGGGTTGAGAGGAGACTGAGAAAGATGGGATAAATTATGATATACTGCATTGAAACAGATGAGAAAGAGAACTGTTTAAAAGATATATATGATTAGGTATTATTGCCATGACAGGAGTCCAGAATGAAGGCAGCACAGTGAAGTGGACTTGGGGGGAGAGATTGTATAACAATGAAATAAATTTTCCTTTTCTTTTCAAAGAGAAGAACGAACTGGAGGAGAGGGGTGGGTAGGGAAAAAAGTCCAACAATGAATGAATGAATGGAATTCAAAATCTCTGTAAAATGAACAATAGTAATAAAAAGGAAAAAAATTTTCAATAATTACAGTCAAAAGTTAAAACCAATAAATGGACGCTGTGGCAGGAAAATTCCAGGATCAATGCGCACATCAATACCTCCTCTGGGAAGTCCTTCCTCACTAAATTTCTTTTTTTTCTCCCCAAATTTTCTCACTACCTTCACACACACACACCCCTTAATTGTGATTTGAATGAAAGTTTACAGAAAGGATGGGCTTTCATTCACTTCTTCTAGCTGGAATCAAGCTTTCCCCATGCTCCTCCAAGTGCCCTGGACCGAAAGCCAAATGGATTGACATTCTCTCCAGTCCTGTCTGTCAGGGGGCCTTGGGCTACTTCGCATTTAACTCATCATCTTGTATTTCCTGTATCGCTCGTAGGCAAATGACAGGGTGGTTCTAGAAAGATTTCCAGTCTAGGGAGCAGTGACAGGGTCTGGTCTGGGCCCCAGAGGCCCTGTCGGGTGGAATAGGCAGCTGGATGAGGTGGGTGTCTCTGTCCTCCCCTACCGAGCTGACCTAGGGTAGGGAGAACTTAGCCTCTGACTCAAAGCCCACAGTCAACCACAGGACATAAAGAGATGAGTGAAAAACAGAGACTGGCCATGAGGATGAAAGCATCTCCCTCCAGCGTCTCTACTCACCTCGTAGAGTTCCAGGGGGTAGTTACAGGCCTGTAAGAGAGGAGAAAGCCAGTCAGGGACCAAGAGAGAGTCGGAGGTCATGGCTAACACTACCCCCAAGCCACGGGGAGGGATAGAACTACCATTCCCATCAGGCTCTTGGGCTAGACCCTCCTAGGAGAACAGAGGAAGGCATCCCAGTTTCTTCTGGGAATTGTAGTCCCAGTAGCAACAGGTATCACTGGGTGGTGGATGAGATAGGTTCTGGGCTTCAAAAGCTGGGCAGAGCACCCCAGGGGAAGCTGGGGGAGGGGGATGGTGTCTGAGTACCTCAAACTTCTGGAGGAGGCTGCAGTTGTCAGCATCAGCCACCGGGACATTGTAATACTCCCCCTCCTCCTGGTTCAGAAGTTTGTACCTAACACGCAGAGCAGACGGAGAGACAGGTGGGGTGGGGAGAAAGGAGTGGGGTGGAAGGAGTAGTGGGGGGGGCGCCCGAGGGATGGGCAGAGAAGTCCAGAAGGAAGGGGGCAGGAGTAAGGGACACAGAGAAATAGAGTGGAATGAGGAGGGGGGGGAGAAAGACAGACAGAGAATCGGACAGAGTGAGAGATAGAAACAAAGAGGAGAGAGAGAGGGAAGGAAGGAGGGAGAGGAGAGAGAAAGGAAAGGGAAAGGCAGATAGGGAGAGGGAGAGGAGAGAGAGAGACAGACAGAGAAAGAGAGGAGAAGGAAGAAGACAGGGGATGGAGCGAGAAGAGTTGAAAGGAGCAGAGAAAACGAGGAGAAGGAAGAAGGGAGCAAGTGGAGGGGACACGAAAGAGAAGGGAAGTGGGCACAGATGGGGAGACACAGAAAGAGAAAATACGGAGGAGGCGAGTGGGTAAGAGGAAGAGGCAAAGAAGAGGAGAGAACAAGAAGGCAGGAAAGACGATGGAGGAGAGAGGGAGTGGGACAGAGTGAGAGAGGAGGAGGAGAGCGAAGGAGAGAAGGGGTGGGGTTAGGAGAGGAGGAAGGAGGTGGGAAGAAAAGGAGGGGAAGAGGAAGGAATGGGGGGAGAGTGAAATAAGGAGAGGAAGAGGAGGCGGAGCAGGAGCCAAGGGGGAAGGAGGGGAGGGAAGGCCCAGATGGAGAGGGGAGAGCAGAGGAGGAAGGGAATCCTGAGTGAAGACACAGAGAGCAGTGGGGCCATCCAGACTTTGCAGGAGCTGCCCTGGGCCCTGTCCCCATCCCATTCCCATCCCCCTGTCCTCCACTGCGTCCCTGTCCCGTGTCCAGGGAGAGAGAGGAGTGAAGAAGCCCAGACCTTGGAGGAGCCACCCTGAGCCCTGGCCCTGTCCCTTCAGCCTGAGCCCTGGCTCCATCCCTCCACCCCAGGCTCTGCCCCAGTCCCTCCACCCCATCCCTCACCAGCCATCCACCGGCGCCTTGAGCAGCTCCGACACCCCGAAGGACATGGCCCCCATGAAGTCGTTGCGGGAAGTGCGGTCCCAGTCCCACACCTCCACGCTGAGACGGCGCTCCACATCTCCCGGCTTCAGGTTACTGCAGGAAGGCGGGGTACAGTGAGGGGACCTCACTTCCGTAGCTTGGGGATCCACCTTGCAAGCAGGGGTCCTCAGGCCTCTGAAGTGACTCTTGCATGTCATGCCCCCTGTGTTTGTCTCAAGCAAACCTAGACAACCCTGATAGGTTCCCCTCTCCCATCCCTCCGCTCCTGAGCTCTGGTGGCTAAGTGGTAGGGTGCTGCACTGACAATGCAAAGGTCCCCAGTTCGAAACTCCCAGCTGCCCCCAGGGAGAAAGATGAGCCATCTCTTCCCACGTGATTTGCCGCCTCTGAAAACCCACTGGAGGGTCAGTTACGAGTGGGTTCCAGCTCAATGGGGCCCAACAATGGCCATGTAGGAGAGAACCCTGCTGGCAGGTCTGTGGGGAGCGAACCCAAAGGCCATTCCTCTCTAGAGGTTCGAACCCACCAGCCACTCCTCCTGTGTAACTTACAGAGCACGCTGTAGGGCCAGCGATGAGGCCGCCGGGTTCCCCCTTCCTGTTGGACCCAGTTCCCCTTTTTCTCTCCCCTCTTTCCCCAGCCTCTCTGTCCCTCTCCCCACCTCTCTGGGATTCTGTGTGTCCGCCTGACAATGACAATTCGTTTCATTAGCTCTTTCTATGGTCCTTATTTCCAACCTTCTCTCTCTCCTTTCCTCATCTGAACCTCTCTCACTTTCTGCGCCATCTATGTTTCCTGCTTGAATCTCTGTCTGCACCTCCTTCTCTAGATTCTCTCAAGGTCTCTGCCTCCTGCCCCAGGCTTCCATCTTTCTGTGTGCTTATGCCCACCCCCCCAATCTCTGTCCCTCTCCCACCTTCCAGTCCCCCCTCCCCCAAGTGAAGGTCTCTGCCCCTCGTTCCTTTCTCCTGGTTTTTCCTTCTGTCTCTTACTGCCTCCCTTTGGAGTCCTCCCAGCCTGTTCACACCTGTCCCCATTCACTCTGCATCCATCTGTGTTTCTATGTCCACAACCCCCATCTCCATCTCTCTCTCTCTGAGTCTCTGATCTCAGCCACACCCTGGGTCTCCATCTCTGTGTCTCCCCTGGAGACACTAATTAGGGTAGTAAAACCTGCAGACACCAGAGTTTTGGGGGCAGAAACCTGTCTGCATAACTAAAATACTTTCCTCTGAACAGAAGGCTAGCCAAGTAGTGATAGTGCCCTCTCAAAGGCAGGCAACTGGTGACCTCTGGGGACAGAGGCAGCTCTGCTGTCGAGTTCTGGCTCTCACGGTGTGGCTACTGCCCTCTTTGGAGCCTGGAAATCCTGCTCTGAGCTTGGACACCTCTGGAGGGCAGGGACCAAGGCGATTTCACAGCCATGCCCCAGCGTGGGGGGTCTCTGAAGAGCTTTAAACACGCAAAGTCCTGTTTATTTTTACTTCTGCATTGGTGTCCCTCCATCATTCTCTTCTCCCCTAATACCTCCCATCAGCTTCCCTCTGGACCACCCAGACCCTCAGATCGTCCTCTGTCCACCGTAACAGACTCCATGCACCCCCAAGGCTCACAACACGAAGGTCTCGTTCCACACGGGGTTCAGCGTGGCTTTCACCGTCCGGGTCTTCTGCTTCGTTAGGTTTCGAGGGTCCGGGATGAGCTTCAATTTCACATAGGGATCCGACAGACCATTGGGGTCCATTGGAATGAGGTTGCGGGCTTCACCAACTGAAGGGAGAGATAAGGGGGTTAGCTGTCTCCCCAGATGGCAAACAAAATTCCTGTCTTCTTCCTAAGAACCCAGGAGTCTTGGCAAGCTACCTTCTCTCCAAATGAGGACCCCAGAGTCCACTATTACCCCTCCAGGCTGGATGAAAGGGCACTCCGAAGTCAACCCCACACAGGTGCCCAGGAGTGTGAACTCACCCCATATGACCAAGAGGAACCATAGTACTGTACCCACAGTGCCAGCCAAGAAGCTCCTAGCGGATTCAAACCTCTGACCTTTCCTTTGGAAGCCCGACACACTATGCACTGCGCCACCAGAATGCCTTTAATTGTTAGGTGCCACCGGGTCACCTATGCTTCATAGCGACGCCATGCGCACCCCATCAAACACGACCCAGCGCGCAAAGCTACCGCCATGGGGGAGGGGGGGGGAACCAGGCCTTGGGTGAATTCTGAAAGGACGGGGGTAAGGCGGGGAGGGAGGGGGCCGGCCCACCTGTGATATGGATCTCATCCGAGGTGGGCGCCCGGATTTCCAGCTGTAGACGGCCGCGCCGCTCCGTGTGGTCTACACCGCACAGCGAGGGCACACTGCGCACGCAGCGACGGTGCACGTTCATCTCGCAGCCTGGGGAGGGGCAGGGGGGCGTCGGCCACACTGCGGGAGGGGCGCGCTGCAGACTCCCTTCACCCCACCCCCAGCGTGGACCCACCCTCAGTGTGAACCCTCCCCCCAGCGTGGACCCACCCCCAACATGGACCTCCCTCCTCAGTGTGGA
>NW_006399958.1:3000928-3001500 GCF_000299155.1 Elephantulus edwardii
CCCAGGCCCGAGAAAAGGGGGAAGACACACTCACAGGAGCACTTCATGCCCTGATGCACCAGCCCATACAGCAGGGAGCCACAGTGGTCGCAGAAGGTGGGGCTGCTGTAGCTGTGCAGACGGAACTTGTGCTTGTTCCGGGGGTCCTGGGGGAGCCGACACCGCGCCGTCAGGGGTGCGCTGGGGGGGCAGGGGTCCTAGGTGCCTGGGGCAGGCGCCCTGCGTCTGTCTCCTGCCCTGCTCCCTCGGGTCTCCGGCTCTCCGGCACCAGCGGTTAGGGCTCAGTGGGCCTAGTGGACAGAAAGTGACGCTACCAAGCCAAAGGTGGGTGATTTTAAACTAGGCCCTCAGGGCCCGGTTTTCAATGTTTGGGGTCAAACATTCTTCTAAGTGGCATAGCATTGATCTATCCACTTGCTGTACAGAGGTAACTCGTGGTTGCAGTGAAGCTGAACACAGTGACACTGATGTGTCACTTGCGATCAAGGTTACCCACAGTGGGCAGTGTTTGGTGGAGCTTCCCGATTAAAACGAGCTTGGAAGCAGGAGTGGCATCCACTTCCACAATAGCT
>NW_006399958.1:3002655-3009636 GCF_000299155.1 Elephantulus edwardii
ATACTACCCTCTTGGAAAAGTAAAAGAAAAATTCTTCCATTGTTTTACAAACCCTCCCCCCAGGTCCACTCCACTATGCAGCCTTCGCTCTGGACTCCTGTCATGACAATAATACCTAATCACATATCCCTTTTAAACAGTTTTCTCCCTCATCTGTTTCAATGCAGTATACATGATTTATCCCATCTTTCTCAGTCTCCCCCCAATCCCAATGCCAGTCCCATTTTACAACAGTGGCACTATGCAGTATTTATCCTTTTGTGACTGAGATACTTCACTCAGCATAATGTTCTCTAGAGTCACCCGTTTTGAATAATATTTCATGAGTTCCTTGTTTTTCAATGCTGCATAGTATTCCATTGTGTGACTATACCACAGCTTCTCTATGCATTCGTTTGTTGATGGGTAAAATTCTTTTTAAACAAGAAAATAAATTACAAGATGGGTAGGGACTCAAAGATGGAAAGGCTAGGATGTCCAGGGGTCATCGTTGGGGGTCACAAGTGGACTCTGATAATCTGTGACACCATGTGACAAAGCAGATTTGGCTCCCCTGAAGAATTTCCTAGCCTGAGCTCAGGGGGTTCGAATCCACCCTTCGTGTCTCCTTAGGAGGAAGACGGGGCATCTCGCACACACACACACTCCCCAGTGGTGTGGCTTCAGAAACCTCTGAGTCCACTCCAATGTGAAGGCCAGGAGTTGAGCTCCTGAGTCTTTACAAATGAGGATCCCAGGCTGTAGATGAAGCATGTTCAGCTGATCCTGAAAACCTGGTCGTTTGAAACAAGTCTGAGATACGATCTCACTCCAGTCAGAATAACAAAATGTAACAGAACCGCAAACAACAAATGCTGGCGAGGTTGTGGAGAAACTGGAACCCTTATTCACTGTTGGTGGGAGTGTAAAATGGTGCAACCACTGTGGAAGGTGGTATGGCGCTTTCTCAAAAAGTTGCAAATAGAAATACCATTTGACCCAACAATTCCACTACTGGGAATATACCCCAAAGAGACCATAACTGACATCCAAGCAGATATACGTACACCCATGTTTATCGCGGCTTTGTTAGCAATAGCAAAGAGCTGGAAACAACCTAAGTGCCCATAAACAAATGGATAGAGAAGCTGTGGTATATTCACACAATGGAATATTATGCTGCATTGAAAAACAAGGAACTCATGAAATATTATTCACAATGGGTGACCCTGGAGGACATTATGCTGAGTGAAGTATCTCAGTCACAAAGGGACAAATACTGCATAGTGCCACTGTTGTAAAACAGGACTGATATTAGGGTTGGGGGAGACTGAGAAAGATGGGATAAATTATATATACTGCATTGAAACAAATGAGGGAGGGAACTTTTTTTAAAAGAGATATAGGATTAGATATTATTGTCATGACAGGAGTCCAGAACGAAGGCTGCAGAATGGAGTGGACTTGGGAGAGGAATTGTAAAATAATGGGGGAACTTTTGTTTCACTTTTCAAAGAGAAAAGTGAACTGGGGGAGAGGGGTGGGCAGGGAGAAAAGTGCAACAGTGAATGAATGGAAATCCAAAGTCTCTTTAAACTTTCATTAACATTAATAATAATAAAAAACAAAGAAGTTGGTCATTTGACCCCACCAGTTGGTGTGCTAGACACAGACAGAGCGATCTGTCGCCACAGACATTGTTGTTGTTGTCACTGTTGTTGTTGGGTGCCCACAGGTCAGCTACAGCTCACAGCAACCTTATCGTTGAAACCTCTCCCTGTCCTGCAACCTCCTCCTGACCTCTGACCTCCTCAAGCCCATCGCTATGGTCACCGTGTCAGTCTATCTCATTGGGGGTCTTCCTCTCTTTCCCTGACCCACCACCCTTCCCTGCACGATGTCGTTTTCCCGAGGATGAGCCCTTTCTGACGACATACCCAAGGCATGTGAAGCCAAGTTTCACCATCCTCGTCTCCAAGGTCGCACGTCCACCAGCAACAGACTGCTTTGTTCTTTGGGTAATCGGCGGGGCATGCAGTTCCCTTTGCCAGTAAGATTTCTTCGTTGCCAGGAAGAGCTGGTGTTACGTGCCATCGAGTTGCTTGTGACTCATAACAGCTCCATGTACCACAGATGTGAATCCGGCTCTGTCCTGTGCCAACCTCGTTGTCTCTGACACCCCCACCCCCATTACCCCAGTCACTGAATCAATCCATCCATTTGAGGGTCTTCCTCTATTGTACTGTCCCACCACTCCCCAAGGATAATGTCCCTCTCCAGACACTGGTCCCTCCTTGCAACATGTCCAAAGTATGTCAGACGGAGTTTCAGAATCCTTGCCTCCAAGGAGCTGCCTGGTTTCACCCTCTCCAGGAAGAACCTGTTCATTCTCTTAGTAATCCATGGTATATTCAATACTCTTCTCCAGCATCACAGCTCAAAGGCATCAATTCATCTTCTATTATGATAGATATGATAGTCACTGTCCAGCTCTCTGACGCATAGCAAGTAATTGTGAAGACCATAGCCTGGATCAGGTGCACCTTAGTCTCTAGACTGATACCATTTTCCCTGGAGAGGTCCCTGACAGCAGATTTTCCCAATGCTATTGGTTTTCTTCTTTCCTGGCTGCTGGTACCAAGAGTGTTGACTGTGGAGCCAAGCAAACTGAAGCTGTGAACAATCTCAATCTCTTCACCATCTATCATGATGCTGCCGATTGGCCCAGTGGTGAGAATCTTTTTGTTCTCTTGATGTTGAGCTTCAATCCATATTGAAGGCTGCAGTCCTTGACTTTCTGCAGCAAGCGCTTCAGGCCCTCCTCAGTTTCAGCAAGCAAGGTTGTGTCATCTGCATAATGCAGGTTGTTGATGAGTCTTCCTCCAATCTTGATGCCTTGAAGACTACAACCTTGGAAAGGCTGTGAGACTGTTGTACGCAAGGTCCCTATGAGTTGGAAATCACTTGATGGTAGTGAGATTGGATTTAACACTTTGGCGTATAGAGTCCTTTATGACTCAATGGTTTACACCCTCCGCTGGTAACTAAAAGGCTGGCTAATCGGAGCCCAGCATCTGTGCCGTGGGAGAGAGAGCAGTGGGCCTGCACGCCCATGAAGATGACAGGCATGGAATCCCGGGGGCCGGGCTCTGTCTTTTGCCGTGTTCACATCCACGTGAAGGCACTGGGTCAGAGGTAGCCTCTTTACTGGAGGGTATTTCCAGGCTGTTCTCCCAGGAGGCCGCCGTGCGAGTCAGAACCTGGTGGCTCCGTGTACCACAGGAGAGCTGCCCCCTAAGGTCTCCTGGGCTTGTCACCGTCCCAGGAAGGAACCTGGTGGGAGCAGCGTGTCCGGACGCTACCTGGAACAGCGACGGTATGAGCCCGCTGGGTGCTCTGAGGAGGGGGGACAGGAAGTCTGCCCTTCTAGAGGACAGTGTGGGGACCTGGTGGGGGTTGGCCATGCGCTGCAGCTGAGGTTTTCATTTGTTTTAAATCTCATGAGCACATTGCCAGCTTGTGGTTGTCAGTTTGCTTGTCTGTTTCCTGCCCATGGGGTCACGAGGTAAGTTCCAGCTTCCAACGCTTCAGTTAGCAGCTGGACACTTCATTCTTATGCTACCAGGGTTCCCTGGGGCCTTGAGGGTCAGAAGACAACTGTTAAAGGGTGGCCAGGTGAAGCCTCACAGGCCAAGAGCATTTGCATCTATCGACCCTACAGGAGGCGGGGGTGGGGTGGGGGGGTGTCTCCCTCAGTCCTCAGTCCCCACCTTCCACAGTCCTCACGGAGGAGTTTGCTCAGGACTTGAGGTCCATTCTGAACTCCAGATCATTCACTGCTAGCCTATGTCCGTGTCTGCAGTGGGCCCCAACTTTTGCCTAGTGTCCAGCCTTCACTTGTGAGATGGGGAAAATAGGAATCCTCTGTTACTAGGACCCAGACAAACCTGATCCCTGCCGTCAGGGAGGTTCTTTTATTTTTATTATTATTATTATTATTATTATTATTATTATTAGTGCACCGTCAAATCAGATCTGACTGGTACAGGAGGAGATTGCCCCTCCTTCCCCGGCAGAGCATCTGGTGGATTCGAACCATGCGCCTCTGGGATTGTAGTTGCAGCTCCTTGCCACTAGGCCACCAGAGCTCCCCAGGGAGGTTCTGACATAGGGATCGCCTCAGTACAGGGTTTCCTAGGCTGTGTTACAGAAGCAGACAGCCACACCTTTCTTCTGAGGGGTGGCTGGAGGATTCGAACCACTGACCTATCAGCTCATAGCCCACATCAGTAGACTATAAGGGACCGTTTATACCAACACACAACAAGGGACCGTTTACATGAGTTTCAATGGACTAATAGCAAGTCTCAGGGTGCTGGTTGTACCGGCTCTGACAATTATTTTTCCCGCTGTTCTATTGCAGTGACTATTGTTTTACGACATCCACACACAGATCTGGATGTAAATATGAGCTGAGCCACTGCCCAGCTGTGCAATTTGAGGTCAATTCATTTCCCGTTTCTAGTAAATCAGTAATCTTAAAGAAATGTCTTATTTCCAGAGTTTAAATTATACCTAACGTTCAGGATATTGGGCAAAGCAGACCTCTTCTCACCTCCCACCCTCCGCCTGATCTGGTGAGTAAATATTCTTGCGTTTGCTTTTTCTTCCAAGAATGCAAGGAGCCCTGACGGCACAGTGGATTAGACATGATGGGCTACTAACACAAAGTTTGGGAGTTCAAATTCACCAGCTGCACCACAGAAGGCTAAACAGGCTTCTCTGCCTCTGTAGAGATTCGTGGCCTTGGAAACCCTAGGGGGCACTTTCTACTCTGATTTAGGGCGTCACTATGACAGAACCCTGCTTGCTGAAACTGAGGAGGACCTAAAGCGCTTGTTGCAAAAGGTCAAAGATTGCAGCCTTCAATATGGATTGTGGCTCAGTATCAAGAAGATAAAGATTCTCACCACTGGGCCAATTGGCAGCATCAGGATGGATGGATGGATGGTGAAGAGATTGAGATTTCTTCACAGCGTTAATTTGCTTGACTCTGCAGTCAACACTCTTGGCATAGCAGCCAGGAAATTAAAAAGCCATATTGAGATGGGAAAGTCTGATGTTAGAGACCTCTACAAAGTACTGAAGAGCAATTGTGTCACTCTGGAGACTAAGGTGCACCTGATACAGGCCATGGTCTTTGCAATCACTTGTTATGCATCAGAGAGCTGGACAATGACTAGGGAGGATAGGAGAATTGATGCCTTTGAGCTGTGGTGCTGGAGAAGGATATTGACTGCTAAGAAAACGAACAGGTTTGTTCTGGAGAGGGTGAAGCTAGGCTTCTCCTTGGAGGCAAGGATTCTGAATCTTTGTCTGACATACTTTGGACATATTGTAGGAGGGACCAGTCCTTGGAGAAGGACACATGCTTGGGAGGGTGGAGGGACAACGCAGGAGAGGAAGACCCTCGATGAGATGGATTGATTCAGTGACTGGGGTAATGGGGGTAGGTGTGTCAGAGACAGTGAGATTGGCTCAGGATAAAGCAAGATTTAGAGCTGTTGTACACAGGGTCACTATGAGTCACAGGTGACTCGACAGCACATAACAACAACAACCACGTGAGCCAGAATAGAAACACTGGCATTGATTGGTCTTGGTGGAGGTCCCTCCCTTTTGGCAAGAATGCATTGAAAGGGGGCGAAGAGAAGCATGAAAATGAGAAATGCATGCAAGAAGTGGAAGAGATGCTGTTACATTGTGGGGACTGCAATGACTGTAACAAAGCAAAATGTGTGTAAATTGTTGCATAGACAATTGATCTGCTCTATGAACCTCCACCCAACTCATGATAAAAAGTTAACAAAGAGAAAGAATGGCTTTCAAGACACCAAGTGGTGCACACAGATGAAGATCTCAAAAGTGACCACTGAAGAAACCATAACCGCCACCCAAGGAGATAAATTCACACTCATGTTTATCAAGGCTTTGTTCACAATAGCAAAGAATTGGAAACAACCCAAGTGCCCATCAACAAACGAATGGATAGAGAAGCTCTGGTATATTCACACAATGGAATACTACGCTGCTTTGAAAAACAAGGAACTCATGAAATACTATACAGAATGGGTGACCCTGGAGGATGTTACGCTGAGTGAAATATCTCAGTCACAAAAGGACAAATATTGCATAGTGCCATTGTTGTAAAACGGAACTGACATCTGGGTTGGAGGAATACAGAAAAGGCGGGGAGGAATGATGTATACTGCATTGAAACAGATGAGGGAGAGAAGTTTTTAAAATATGTTTGGGTATTATTGTCATGACAGGAGTCTAGACTGAAGACTGCACAGTGGAGTGGACTTGGGGGGAGGGATTGTATGACAATGAAAGAATTTTTTCTTTTAAAGGAGAAGAGTGAATTGGGGTGGGGGGCAGGGAAAAAAGTGCAACAATGAATGAATGGAAACCTTAAGTCTCTGTAAGCTTTCATTAAAATGAATTTTAAAAAAGAAAAAAATTATCCTAATGGGCCAATATGACTTATAAACTTTCAATCAAAAAAAAAAAACAAACCCAACTAGCCCCGTGGATAAGAAGCTGTGCTATTCACACAAAGGTAGGTGGTTCGAATCTGCCAATTCCTCAGAGGGACAGACTCTTCCTATACTATTAACTGCTTCTGAAAACCCACTGGAGGGTCAGTTCCGACTTGATGGCAAATGTCAACAATGAAGAGGACAGGAAAACCCTAAATCCAGAGCCAACCCAGATGGGCTCCGTGGTCAGAATGTGGACATGGGGTGGGGGGGAATCTCACTGGGACGTTCTCTTTAGTGGACAGCAACTGATCGATATCGCTTGGTAAACTGACTAGATGTTTCATACAACTACACCCTGTCAATGCTGAGAGAAATGATGTGGAGAAAATAGAAATAGAAATATAGATATAGATGAGATAGAGATAGAGATAGAGATAGAGATAGATGATGACAGAGA
>NW_006399958.1:3011647-3025618 GCF_000299155.1 Elephantulus edwardii
TGGGATGGGATGGGATGGGATGGGATGGGATGGGATGGGATGGGATGGGATGGGATGGGATGGGATAGGATAGGATAGAATAAAAAAATAAAAGGCCCTGTGGATGACACAGGCTAGGACAGGGCTCAGGTCTGTTGTTCACAGGTTCGCTGTGAGCCGTACTTGACTAATGGCACCTAACAACAACAACACCAAGGACACACCGTTCCCCTCCCACACTCCTGGGCCCCCATGAGTCACTATCGGCCTGACAGCTGTTGGTTTGATTTCAGACACTGGAATTCTTATCTCTTCCCTGGAATCCTACAGAGCAGCACAGCCCAAATGTGAACCACAGTCCTTCCAGCCGTGGTGTCTCAGGGGGGAAAAGGGCTGGCGGCCGTAAGTGTCCTTCTGAAAAGCACTGTCCTGCTCAGACACAGGTGGGCCTCCCGGAGGTCAGAACAGACTCAGCCCCAACTGGTCCTGGGATTACCGTCCCCCCCGTGTTACGGAGGACACACCAGGAACACAGAGGGCGAAAACCCAGTGACCGGTGGAGGTGGGATTTGAACATAAGCTCTTTGTATCCAGAGCCTGGACTTACAGAGAGGCCTTAGTAAGAGCTCTGGTGGCCTCATGGTAAGAAGCTGCACTGCCTCTACAACAATGAATGAATGGAAATCCAAAGCCTCTGTAAATTTTCACTGAAATTAATAACAAATTTAAATTTAAAAAAAAGAATTAAGTTAGAGTAAGGATGGCAATGGAACCACCTTACCTCTGTAACTTGATTTGTGCCACTATTAGAACCTCTACTCAGAATATTATTGCTTTTCAATTTTTGACTCATGTACTTTTAACTTGTTAGTTAAATTTGTATCTTCTAGGCTGCAACACTTCCATGATACATCTTCAAGGATATGAACATGTACGGCTAAGCACAATTGATAACAGTGCATCTAAATTCCAAAATCAATCTCCATAATAGTCTATGTGTTTCCTACTGCCAAGGGGGCCCTTTAGAGTAGTGAGAGAAGACATTCACCCTGAAACCCACAGCGTCCCTTTTCAGCAGGAAGTAGCTAAGAGAATATGCCATCGCCTTTTCCTTATGAATCAGGGTGAAGTCTCTCTCAGGGAGAAGTGATAGGGAATGGCAAGGGACACACTGACAAAGGAGATTAATCAGAACTGGCTTTGACAGGAAGTAGCTAAGAGAATACGCCGTCCCCTTTTCCTTATGACTCAGGGTGAAGTCTCTCTCAGGGAGGAGTGATAGGGAATGGCAAAGGATACACTGACAAAGAAGATTAATCAGAACTGGCTTTGACAAGCACTGTGGCATTTGGACAAGAACAAACTGGGAGGAGGGTAGAGAGAATAGTGCAACAATGAATGAGTGGAAGCCCAAAATCTCTGTAAATGTTCATTAAAACTAATAAAATTTAATTAAAAAAAAAAAAGCTGCACTGCCATCTGAAGGGCATGCGGTTCAAATCCACCAGCGGCTTCACGGGAGTGCATGCAATCTCCTCCTGTGTGATTTACCACCTCTCAAAACTGATGGAGGCTCAGCTATGAGTCAGTCCTGACCTGAAGGCACACAACAACAACAACAACAAGAAGCAGCAAAGGTCAGGGAGCACTGGGAACACAGTCCAGAGCAGGATGAACTCTTAACCCAAAGCCTTTCTGGAAGTTCAAATCCAACAGTGGCTCTGGAGGGGAGAAGGATGGGCGAGCTCCCATCCTGTTTACGGCCTCGGAAACCCAGCGAAGGGTCAGCTGTGAGTCTGTTCCGACTTGACATTCACGGGAAAGCAAGACTCAGCAATCGTATGAACAACAGATCGGAGCCTCCGGGACCCCTGTAAGAGGGTGTAGGGGTGGTGAGCGATTGTGGGGTACGCAGTAGCCTGCTATGCTGCCCACCACCAGGCCAAGCTCTCTGGCCCTTCAATCCACCACCTGCTCTGTGGGAGAAAAGACGGGCACTTGTCCCCACTTTGAGATGTACAAACCCCTCTGAAGGGCGATGCGTTAAAACCGACCAGATGGCTGTTTGAGTTTGAGTTTTGAGTGTTTGAGGCAGAGAGCCTGGGTAGCGCAAGTATTAAGCTGTCATCTGCTAACCCAGAAGCCGGCGGTTCAAACCCACCAATAGGTTGTCCGGAGCAAGGCCGGGCAATCTCGCCTCTGAGAACTAACCGGTGCTCCCAGGTCAGCTGTGATGCCTACTGACCCCCTGGGACAGAGAGGAAATTCCTGCCGGGCTTTCTGAGACTGTATTTCTTTTTATCTGCGAGAAAGTGAATGAATTTGTATTTGAATGCAAGTTTGCAATTCATATTGGCTCTTAATGCACTCATTCATAGGCATTTTGCTTGAGAACATTAATTATCATTATTAGTGTGATTCGTTAATTACAATGCTCTACTTCTTTGTCATTAATTGCCATCGATTAAGGTGATTGACTAATTAGTTCCAATGCTGCAAACACTTTTCCTTTTAATTCCTTGCCATTGATTAATGCGATTCATTAACCAGGCTGTACATATATGTTTTAACTTGGCAGGGTTTTGGTTTTTAAAAAATTACATAGGTTTTAGGGGAGCTCTGGTGGCCTAGTGGCAAGGAGCTGCAACTACAATCCCAGAGGCACATGGTTCGAATCCACCAGATGCTCTGCCGGGAAAAGGAGGGACAATCTCCTCCTGTACCAGTCAGATCTGATTTGACGGTACACTCACACAAAAATTTAAAAAAAAAAAATACATAGGTTTGCAAATTGCATTAGCATTTCTTGCAATCCTTCATAACCATTTTGGGGTTTTAAAAATTTTTTAGTTAATTTTAATGAAAGTTTACAGAGACTTAGGGTTTTTCCAGTCCTTCATTGTTGCACGCCATTTTGGTTTTATGACCTTAACTGACCTTGGTTCATGAATTCACTAACCGCAGTCGACCCCTTAACCACAGCTGGAAGTCTTTACAGAAGCACAACGCCTCCTTTTTCTCCCGCGCCGGTTGGTGGATCCAAACTTCTGACCCTTTGCTTAGTGGTGCAACGCTTTACTGCGCAGCCACCGGGGCTGCTCTGGTAAAGAGGACAGCCTGAAACACCCCCTGGGGCAGCTCTCCTGTCACACGGGGTCACCGTCAGTGACCCAGCAATACCTGGAGTGTCAGAGGAGCCAGCTGTGAAATGACCAGTGACGTATGTGTGCAGATGCCAGCGGACAGTGGTGCTCAATAAATGCTCTGGGATGTCCCATCCCCTGTGTGAACTTTGGTCTTCAGGTAGCAAGCTAGCAAAACGCCTCACGGGCTTCCACGGGCCACGTGTGCCTAACTGTGTCACTCTCTGTCTCTCTGTGTCTCCTTCTCTGCCTCTCCATCTCTTTCTGTCTCTGTCTGTGACTCTATCTGCGTCTGTCCACCAGTCCCTAAACCATCCCGGACCCTGTGTCAATCCCCAGGCTGAACCCATAACCCACATAGCCGCACTGACCTGCCACATACAGCAAGCCTGGGATTGTCCCCGTGGGGAACCCCATAATCGTGTGTGGCTTTTGAGATCAATGTCCAAGCCCATGCTGTGGAATGGACATTTCCCTTCCTCGGGGGCCGCAGCCACATTCCCAGAGCCCCCCTGAGCCTGTGTGACAGGCAGGTGGCGGCCGTGGGGGACGCGCAGGGACAGAGTGTCCCCACCACTGGCAGAAAACTCTATGTAGGTCAACACGAGGCCATCAGCCCCGTTTTACAGGGGTGGAGACTGAGGCTCGGAGAGAAGAGGTGATCAATCAACTGTCTGCTGATGGTGAGAGGCCAGGGGCACCCAGGGATGAGGAATGGTACTGAAAGCCAATCACGAGTCTTTTGGGAGAGAAACAGATTGCATTTGTGTGTGTGCGTGTGTGTCTGATTTGCAAGCTCTTCTTAAATCTCCCCTTAGCCCCTCCCAATCCATTCTCCATTTCAGTCTTTTTCTGTGTTAGTCTTTCTCTTCAGTCTCAGCTCTCTGCTTCTGTCTGTGTGTCTCTGTCCCCCTGACTCCCTTTCTTTCTCCCCGTGTCTCTGTCTCTGTCCATCAATCATTCTGTTGCTGCCTCGCTGTCTCTCTGTGTGTCTCTGTCCCCCTGACTCCCTTTCTTTCTCTCCGTGTCTCTGTCTCTGTCCGTCACTCTGTTGCTGCCTCGCTGTCTCTGTCTCTCTGTTTGTCTCTGTCCCCCTGACTCTCTTCCTCCGTGTTTCTGTCTGCCCATCACTCTGTCTGTTGCTCTCTCGCTGTCTCCATCTCTCTGTGTGTCTCTGTCCCCGACTCCCTTTCTCTCTCCCCTCTCCCCGTGTCCCTGTCTCTGTCCATCACTCTGTTGCCACCTCACTGTCTGTCTCTCTGTGTCTCTCTGTCCCTCTGATTCCCTTTCTCTCTCCCGGTGTCTCTGTCTCTGTCCATCACTCTGTCTGTTGCTGCCTCACTGTCTCCATCTCTCACCGTATCTCTGTTCCCTGATTCAAGGCTCTCTGTCTTATCTCAGGATTTCACCTGCATCAACATCTCTCTTATGCTGGTCCCTTAGCCCTTCTGTGTTTTAGAGGTTTGCCTTACCCCTGTGTCCACCTTGTCCCTCACCTGGGTCCCCAGGCAGTCCCAGTCCCCCTCTCATTTCCCCTTTCCAGGCCAAGGGCAGGAATCTGGGCCAGGAGAGCTCCCCCTATCTTCCCAGCCCCCCTCCCCTCCTAGCCTTAAAAATAGCAGGAGAAATTGGGACGGACGCCGAGGGGGTGAGGGTGGGGGCTTGGCCTGAGGAGGAAGAACCAGGTGTCTGGGCACTCACGTCCGTCTGGGGGCCCTTCCCAGCGCCTGGACACTCGAAGGTCACAAATTCGTGGCATCGCCGGTGAACCACAAAGCTGCAGACTGCAGGTGGAAGTCAGAGTCAGGGACAGAAAGAGATACAGGTAAATCTAGAGATAGAGGGAACCTCAATACTGAGAGAGAGACACACACAGGTAAATCTAGAGAGAGGGTGACCCCAATACTGAGCGAGAAAGGGATACAGTTAAATGCAGAGAGGGGGACCTCAACACTGAGAGACACAGGTAAATGCAGAGGGGGCCCCCAACACTGAGAGAGAAAGATACACAGATTAATGCCCAGAGAGGGGAGCCCAATACTGAAACAGAGAGACAGGTAAATCTGAGACAGGACCCCAACAATGAGAGAGAAAGAGATACAGGTAAGTCCACAGAGAGGGGGGAGCACAGATGGGCGATAAGAGAGAGAGACCCTCATACTGAAAGAGAAAGGAACATAGGTAAGTCCAGAGACAGGCCACAGAAGGGAGATGAGAGAAAACTCAGGAGAGACAGCAGCAAGCAGAGACAGATCCCAGCATGCCAGCCTGAGAGCCCCACAGAGAGAGAGACCCCAACGGGGAGAGAGACCACTGACAGGAAATCCGCAAGATCTTAACTAAGAGAGACCCCAGTGGGGAGAGGGAGGCTCCAATAGAGAGAGAGAGAGAGAGAGAGAGAGAGAGAGAGACACCTCTGTGGGGAGAAAGATCCCCAACACAGCAAATTCAACAGGGCAGTCCCAAAGGGGAACAGATCACAACAGAGAGACCCTCATACAGAGAAAGAAAGACGTTAACAGACAGAGAAAGACCTCAGTACAGAGAGGGAGAATGAGAACTGGCCTCTCTACAGACAGAGACTTCAACGGAGAGAGAAGGGAGACACACCCCAGCACAGGCAGAGATCCTACAGCCAGGAATGAGAGAGACAGAGACAGACAGAGACAGACAGAGAGAGACACCTCCGGCACAGAGAGCGCGAGACAGAGACCCCAATAATAATCAGAGAAGAAACACCAACACACAGAGAGAATCAAAGAGGGACCCAGCAGAAAGGGACAGACAGACAGACATGGGCTGACACACGGAGCAGAGAGCCCACCACCCCCACAGGCAGAACGCACACGGGGCCAGGCAGACCCCAGACCCCAGAGAGAGAAAGACAGGGCAAAGGCGTGGAGGAGAAAGCAGACCCTCAAGCCAGGGCCAGAAGGAACTTGTGCAGGAGTGAGTGAGTCTGGGGGCGCCCGCGGCCGCCGCCCCCCACCCTGACTCACGCTGCTCCCCACAGCGGCAGCTGGTGCCGTAAGATTCGCACCGCCCCCCGCCCCGCCCCGCGCGCCCATCCCCCGGCCCTCCTGGGTCCCCACCCTCATCGGTGACCCCCACCCGGCCTGCCCCAAGCTCAGGACCGCTCCGGTTGCCATAGAGACGTCAGCCGGGGGGGATTGGGGGGGGACGACTCTGACTCTGCATCTCCAGCCCTCCCCCTCCCCCCTCCCCCCGTTCAGCTCCCCTTTTCCAAATCTCTTCGTTCCCATGGCAACAGATTCTCCAAATATCTGTCCCCACCTGGAGCCGGCCGAGGGAGGGCCACGGCACCTCCTCCGCCCAAGGCCCCGCCATCAGCGCCCCCCACCCTGAGGCGCGGCCACACCCCCCGCCCTGGGCTCCCCCGCGCCTCTCTGGAGACGGCAGCGCACGTGTGTGGAGCAGCCCCAGCGGCCGGCCCCACCTCCACCCGGGAGTTCCGGGGGTCCCGGGGGTGGGGGTGGGGTGGCCAGGACCCGATCTTACCTTGACATTGCAAGCCCTGCTTTCCTATGCCCCTGAAAGAGCGAGGGTCCTGGGTCAGCGCGGACGGGGCGCGGGACCCCCGCCCTTCTCCGTCCCCTGCTGCCGCCTCCCCAGCTCCCAGACCAGAAGTCCAGCCTCCTGCCCCTTCCTCTCCCACGGCTCAAAGGTCTGACTCTGAAACCCTCTCCTCTCCGGCCTCAGATCCAAAAGCCATCAGACCTGGGAGTCCTGGCTTCAGCCCCCTCCGACCTCAAATCAGAACTCTGTGCTTTGCGCTTCTTCACTCTCACGCCCCGAACCCCTCCTGCTTGAACCCCCTCTGCTACCCTAGAGCCCTTTCCTCCCCCAGACCAGAAGTCCAGGCGCCCAGCTCACCTCCCTCAGAGACCCGGGAGTCCTGACCGCCAGCCCCTCCTCCCTCAGACCCAGGGGTCCCAATCTCCAACGCCCCCTCCTTCAAATCAGGGAGCCCTGACCCCCAGCCTTCCTCCCTCAGACCCGGGAGTCCTGACCCCCAGCCCACCTTCCCCCGACCAAGGAGTCCGGACCCTCCAGCCCCTCCTCCTACAGACTAGGGAGTCCCGACCCCCAGTCCCTCCTCCCTCAGACCTGGAAATCTCCAGCCCCTCCTCCTCTGATTCTGACCACCTCCTCCTCCTCCTCCTTCTTCAAGCCCCCAAGTCTCTGCTACCTCAGCACCCACGCGTTTCGGGGCCCCCACCCCTCCTACTCCGGAGCCCCCTCCTCCCTGATCACTCCTACTTCAGGATCGAAGAGTCCAGCCCCCCTAACCCCTCCCTCTCCAATCCAGGCGTCCAGGCCCCCAGCCCCTCCTCCCCGCAGCCCCCTCCCCTCCGACCCCCCAGCGCGCCTTCGCCCCCCTCGTCGCTGGTTCTAGTCCACTCAGGTCCTCACCAGATGAAGTCCGTGCAGTGGCTGCAGAAGGTCGGCTGCTTGAAGAAGCGAGCGGTGAACTTGTGGCTCTTGACTTCGTGCACCACCTTCTGCCTCAGAGCCCCCTTTCTGCAAAACAGGGGCCGGGGTCCCCCCTCTGAGTCGCCCCCGCCGGGGCCCAGGCCGGCCATGGCCCTTAAGAGCGGAGCAAGAGGGGCGGCGAGCTGGCCTCCGGGGTGCAGAGCTTGGAACAGGTGGGAAAGGTGACACCGGGGACCCCAAGGCGGAGCGCAGCGATTGCAGGTAAGCGAGCGAGCGCGCAGCCTGGGGCGCACCCGGCCCGGCGGCCGCGCAGCGCGTGTGCGGGACGAGCCTCAGGAATCCGCCGGCGCGGAGCCCGAGGCACGGGCGGCGGCGGCCAGAGCGCAGGCACCTGCTGAAATGTGGGAGCCCCGGGTGGGGGGAGGCGTTACCATGACGACCGAGGGGCGGGGTTTCGCCCTTAAAGGAGCCCCCCCTCCTCCTCCCCGAGACGCACGGAGACCGGTGCCCTCCCCACGCGCACACGTGCGCACGCCCACTCCGGGGGCCGGCCGGAGGGAGGGAGGGAGGGATGGAGGGAGAGAGAGAGGGGGGCATCCGCTGAGCCGGGGGCCCCCCCAAACAATCTGTCGTCCTGCCGGCTTCCTCATCCTGCGGGATGCCATCGTGGGCCCTGCGTCTCCTCCGCTCTGCGCTCCAGGCTGGCGGTCACAACGCCAATCAACAAACTTTGTGTACTAACGGTGAATGGGGGAGGCTGGGCCCTGGTCCTCTGGGATGCTGCCTGCGTCGTTATTTCTCCCTGGGCCTCTGTGGATGTCTCTCTCATGATCTCTCTCCCTTCCTCGTGTTTCTCCACCCCCTCTCTCAGGGACTCTCGTGTTTGGGTCTCTGTATCTCTGAAAGTCTCATTCTTGCTATCTGTTCCTCTTCTGTGTTTCTCTTTAATGGTGTGTGTGTCTCTCTCCTCTCTCTTCTCTCCTCTCTTTTCTCTTCTCTCTCTCCCACCTCTCCTTTTCTCTCTTCTCTCTCTCCTCTCTCTCTCCTTTCTTCTCTCTCTCTCTCTTCCCTCTCTCCTCCTCTCCCTCTCCCCCTCCCTCTCTCTTCTCTCTCTCCCTCCTCTCTCTGTCTCTCTCTTCTATCTCTCCTCTGTCTCTCTCCTCTCTGTCTCTTTTTCTCCCTCTCTCTCCCTTCTCTCTCTCTCTCTCTCTCTCTCCTCTTTTTCCTATTCTCTCTCTCTCTCCCCCTCTTTCTCTTTCTCTTCTTTCTTCTCCCTCCCTCCTTCCCTCCCTCTGTCTCCCGGATTCTGTCATTGGCCTTTTTCTCTTTCCCTCTCTTGTCTGATCGTCTCTTTCTCTATCTGTTCCTCTTCGATCAGTGGATCTACGTGGCTCTCCCTGCCTCTGGGAATGAATGTCTGGCTCTAGAACCCTACATGCGTTACTTCCACTTGTGCCTGTCACGCACTCATCTTGTAACCCTCTCTGGTCCCTGTGTCACTGTCCTTCAAGCAGGGTCTTGATGTCCTCGCTGTGTCCTTGTGTATCAGCCCTCCCTTCCACCTTCCGCCATCCCCCACCCCCTACCCTGCCGTCTGTCTTGTGGCTCTGTCCCAGAGTCTCTCCCACTTCTTGTGTCTCCTTGCTTCTCTCTGGAAATCTCTTCCTTTATTCTCACTCTCTGACCCTCTCCCTCCCTCCGTGTGTGTCTCTCTTTGAGATTCAATCCCTCTTGCTCTCCCTGTCAATGTGTCTCCCCATCTCTATCTTGCTCTCCCTATCTCAAATACCCATCTCTCCCCTGTCTCTCCTCTCTCTCTTTCTCTCTCTCCTCTTCTGGTTCTTTCTCCCCATTTCTGTCTGCAGCTCACCCATCCCTGTCTCCATCTCCTCCACGTCTGTATATGTCTAGTCCTCATCTCTGTCTGCATCTTCCTCAACTCTGTCCGCATCCCCCCATCCCTCTTCCATCGCTGTCTACATCTCTCTCTCCATCTCCCCATCTCTGTCTCAATCTCCCCACCTCTGTCTGCATCTTTTCCATCCTTCTTTCCATCTCTGTGTCTCTCCAGCTCTGTCTCTTTTCTCCTCATCTCTGTCTGCAATTCCCCATTTCAGTCTGCAGTTCCCTCATCTCTGTCTCCATCTCCCCTTCTCTACCTGCATTTCCCCACCTCTGTCTGTATCTCCCCATCCCTCCTTCATCTCTCTCTGTATCTCTCTTAATCTGTCTTGGGGTGGGGTGGAGCTTGTGTGTGTCTCTCTCTCCAAATGCTTGCTTCATTCTCTCTCCTGCTCCTTATCTGTTCATCTCTGTGTCCTGTCATCTTCTGTTCCTAAAGGTGGTCTCTCTGAATGCTTGTGTCTGCATCCTTGGAAAGGAAGGCCCTTAACGAGAGGGACTTACACGGTGACCGCAGCCATGGGCTGAGTGTGTCATAAGATGGTACAAGATAGCACAGGGTTTAGATCTGTCGTTATGAGTCGTCCTCCACTCAGGGGCCCCTGACAACAATCTTTCTGCAATTCCTTCCCTCTGACCCACTCTCTACTTGCCTTTCTGGACCTGTGAATCACTCTCTGCGTCTCTGGGATGTGAGGATCTCTCCCTACTTCTAAACCTTTCTGTGATTCAATCTGTCTGTCTCTCTGTTTTGCTGGCTCTGTAATTCTGTAGCTGACTTTAGCTTCCCTGGGTGGTACAAACAGTTAATGAGAGCTCGACTGCAAACGGAAAGGTTGTAAGTTCTAGGCCACTCAGATCAACTTTAAAAAAAAAAAATAATAATAAATCAGCCTGAGAAAGGAAATTGCCTGAGCCTTAATACAGCCCAGGTCAGCTGTTTTCCTGGATCTTGGTCTCTAGGGGAGTCTCTTTCTCTCTTTTTTGAATGTTGGTCTCTTCTCACCTCCACCCTGCACACTCTGGCTTCTCGCACTTCTCGGTTCCGGGGGTGAGTCCCTCTCTGTTGCCAGCATCAATGACAGCGGGTCCCCGGGCTGGGCCTCGCAATGCATCCTGGGACTTGTAGTCCGCGCCTGCACGCCCGCCGTGCTCAGGGCGGGGCCGCGAACTTCCTCTCCCGGCGTGCCCTGCGGCGTGGGCGGGGTTTGGCGGCGCCCCGGGACTCGGCTTGCCCAACCCGCCTTCGCTCGTACTTTTTTGGGGTCGGGTTCTGGAATCCCCCAAAGTTGAAGGCAAGATGAGGGGAAACCCGGGTCTATTTTCACCCTGTAATGAGGAGGCGTATTATATCTACTGTTCTTCCAGATACCTGGCTTTGCCTTGGGACAAAGGAGAGAGTAAGGGGTGGCCCCAAAAACTGACCTAGAGATCCCCATCACATTTTTGGTCTACTTTCCTTGGGGTTCAGTCTCAAGGCGCCAACACTTCACCACCCCACCCCTCCCCGGTTCTGTACCCATTCTCTGCTGTCTTCTAGAAGGTGGGGGTTGGGGGACGGGTCACCCCTTAAAAAGGCTGGAGGGGGTTTGGTATCCGTCAGTTATGAAGTGGACCCTGCAGATGCCCATAGGAATGTGTGTGTTCACGGTGACCCTTCTGTCACTTGCAGTAGAGTCATTCGGCAGTGGAGTGCCATTTGTTGACCTACAGTGACCCCATGCGACAGAAGGCAACTGGCCTAATGCGATTTCAACGCTATCATTATGTAGGTCTATTGTTGGGTACCTTAGAGCCAGAACCACCCCAGAACTGACCCTCCAGCAGGTGTTCAGAGGCAGTGAATCCCTACCCATCTTCTCCCACTCCCAGAGCAGCTGGTGGATTCGAACTGCCTACCTCTGTGTTGCTAACACAATCAGAGTTGGAGGAAGACTCATCAGTAACCTTCATAATGCAGATGGCAGAGCCATGCTGGCTAAAAGTGTGGAGGACCTGAAGCACTTGCTGCAGAAGGTCAAACAGTGGAGCCTTCAATATGAATTGCATCTCAACGTCAAAAGACCAAAAATAAAAATAAAAGAACAAAAAATCCTCGCCAGTGGGTGGATAGGCAACATCATGATGCATGGAGGAGAAAAGACAGTGATTTCTTCTTACTTGAATCCACTATCAATATACTGGGTACCAGCATTCAGGAGATCAGGAGACATACTGCACTGGGAAAGTTTGTTGTCGGGGAATTCTCCAAATTCTTGAGGAGCAACGATGTCAGTTTGAGGACTAAGGTGGGTAAGATTCAGTTCATCGTCTTTTCAGTCACTTGTTAGGAATCTGAGAGCTGGACAGTGAATATGTGTGATAGAAGAAGACTTGATGCCTTTGAAATGTGGTGTTGAAGAAGAGTACTGATCATCCCATGAACAGCTAGAAGAACAAACAGGTATGTCTTGGAGATGGTGCAGCCAGAGTGCTCTTGCATACCTTGGGCATGTTGTTAGGAGAGTCTGTTCTTCGGGGAGGGAAGGCTGGAGGGACAGCAAAGGAGAGAAAGACCCTCAACCAGATGGATGTTGACACAGTGACTGCAGCAGTGGGCTCGAGAGTATCAAAAGATTGTGAGGACGGCACAGGCCAGGATAGGGTTCAGATCTGTTGTTCACAGGGTCACCTGGGTCATACTCAATGCAACAAGCTAACACACACACACACACACACACACAGAGAGATAGATTCAAGATAGGGCAAAGTTCAGAGCTATTGTTCATAGGGTCGCTGAGTGGTAGTCCACTCAACGGCACATAATAATAACAACATAAATATATTAATTGAGTTTCTGGTGAACATTTACACAGAAAACTAAGCCCCTCTTTAACAATTTCTACACACCCAAATGCTGGTCAGTGAATAAAGTCTGAGAACTGATAGCTTTGAATTATAGTATTGGCCAAGAATCTGGAATATATGAAAGAAAAAAAAAACCACACACACCACAAAACCAAACCCACAACAAAACCCAAGTGTGCCTGGGAATACAGCCAGAGTGCTTTTTAGAAGCAGGAACGGTGAGAGCTCATTGCGTCAAGTTTGGACATGTTAACCAGGAGGGACCAGTCCTTGGAGAAGAACACCATCATGATTGGTAAAGGAGAGAGTCAGAGAACAAGAAGACAGTCTGCCTTGCAATCCCAGAGGTACACGGTTTGAACCCAGCAGCAGATGCTCTGCTGGAGAAGGAGGAACAATCTCCTCCTGTACCAGTCAGATCCAATTTGACGGTACACACAAAAAATAATTTTTTTTTTTAAAAAAAGGAAGACCTTCAACGAGATGGATTGAGACAGCGACTGCAGCAGTGGACTTCATACACAGCAGAGTGTGAGGGGAACCCAGGACTGGCTCTGTTTTGTTCTATTGCACGTCTTGGAGCTCTGAGTTAGAACTGGTTCAGCGGTAGCTAAGAACAACACGTATTTTCAGAGATATTGGCTATATTTCTCACATTTCCCCAACCGTCTCATTACTTCCACTTCGAGGACTCTTACATCCCAGTCCCCTTTATCGTCCCATCTTTGCCTCAGGGCAAATGTTGACCTTTTAGTCTCAAGTAAAGGCAAGTGAAACTTCTCACATACTTTGGGCATGTGGTCAGAAGCCCGTGGAAAAATACATCATGCAGGAAAGAACGGAGGTTCAACAGACGAGATGGGCTGATAGAATAACCACACCAGTGGGACTGAGCAAGGCGGAGATAGGGCAGACGATGGCACAGGATAGGGCGAGATTTCCATCTGTTATTCATAGGGTCGCTGTAAGTTGTAATGAACTCAATGGCACCTAACAACAACACAGTCCATAGTTAAAGGCAATCCTCATGGGTAAGACTATTTTTTGAGCCAAGATGTCGTCTGATTTCAAAGATTAGTTTCAGTTCAATGTTTAAAGATTATTTTAGAATCCAATCAGATTTTTATCTACAATTTTCTCCTATTCAAAGACCATCTTCTGTGATTCCAATTAAAAAGGTCAGTAGGGGTGGCAGGGCACCCACTCTTTTTTTTTTTTTTTCAATTCTTTCATTGTTATACAATCCCTCCCTCCAAGTCCACTCCACCATGCAGCCTTCATTCTGGACTACTGTCATGACAATAATACTTAAATCACATATCCCTTTTAAATCTGTTTCAATGCGTATACATAATTTAATCCATTTTTCTCTGTCTACCCCCAACCCTGATGTCAGTCCTATTTTACAACAGTGACACTATGCAGTATTTGTCCTTTTGTGATTGAGATACTTCACTCAGCATAATGTCCTCCAGGGTCATCCATTTTGTAGAATATTTCATGAGTTCCTTGTTTTTCAGTGCAGCATAGTATTCCATTGTGTGGATATACTACAGCTTCTCTATATATTCATTTGTTGATAGGCACTTGGGTTATTTCCAACCCCTTGCTATTGTGAATAAAGCCACAATAAACATGGATGTGC
>NW_006399958.1:3025749-3048818 GCF_000299155.1 Elephantulus edwardii
AAATGGTATCTCAGTTTGCAACTTTTTAAAGAAAGTGCCATCCAGTCTTCCATAGTGGTTGCACCATTTTACACTCCCACCAACAGTGAATAAGGGTTCCAATTTCTCCACAGCCTCGCCAGCATTTGATGTTTGCTGTTTGGTTAAATTTTGCTATTCTTACTGGGTTGAGATAATATCTCATAGTTGTGTTCTGACTTACAAGACCACTAGGCATTTGTCCTGCAGAGCCACTAAGTGAATTTGAACCACCAACCTTTCAGTTCACAGCCAAGTGCTCAATTGCTACGTCACCAGGCGCTTTGCATAACCTTTATCCAGTTGCTTTACAGGTGTGACGATCAGTTACATGATTCTGGAATTTTCTGGGTTTTTAGAGCTACTCGTGGTTCTCCTTGGGGATGACATAGTCTGTGAGTTGTGCTGATCTGAGATGGGCTGCTTCTTGCTGTTGTGATTTATAGCTTTGGAATTCCAACACAAGAGTCAGAGGCTTGAAACACGCTTCAACAGTGAAGTGTGTGTGTGTGTGTGTGAGAGAGAGAAAGAAGAGAAGAGAGAGAGGAGAGAAAGAGACAGGAGAGGAGAGGAGAGAGAGAGAGAGAGAGGAGAAGAGAGATTCTTGATTCTCTTCCTCAGGGTGGAAAAAACTTGTGCTCTGCTGTAGGTCTGGGGAACTCCTTTGATCTTTATCACAGCCTTCTGAGCTGGTGTAGCAGGAAGCAGGTATAAGTAATGGTGGGGTCAAATCTTTTTTCCATCACTTGCCCTCAGTTTGTTTGAGTCATGGCCAGCCCACATGGGTAGAAGAGAATGACTCCAGACTCAAAACAGCTATGACGTCTTTTTTATTCTTTTTAGTGTGTGTACCGTCAAATCGGATCTGACTGGTAAAGGAGGAGATTGTCCCTCCTTCTCCAGCATAGCATCTGGTGGATTCGAATCAGGCACCTCTGGGACTGCAGTGCAGCTTCTTGTCACTAGGCCACTAAAGCTAGCCCAGCTATGACATCTTGGAAGCAACTGCAAGCCTGTCTGCTGAGGGTCCCCTGGGTGGGCTCGAACTGGGAGCAAGCAGATCACTCAGTGAGCAAGCTTTTTTGCTTCTTTGCTACACATGGGGAACAGTGAAATAGTGAACAAACCCAAGCGAGCCTTTCACGTGCATGGTTGTGATGCAGTGGGTCTGTCTTTCAAAATTACTTTCCTAGGCCCTTGACTTGGACTTTTACCGCGTGGCTGGGCAGGAGCACGCAAACAGGTTCTGTTGGCCCGTCCAGGAAGAAAGGGGCCAGTTTGCCAATCTCACCAGGTCCCAACTAAGCAGTTTCAGCTGCAGAAACATTGGGACTGTAGCTCCCAGAAAGGAAGAAGGAGCAGGGAAAGACAGGCATGTCCTTCGAGGCCAGAGATTCCTGCCTCAGTCTGACCAGAAGGTCCTACAGGAGAGCAGCAGTGAACCAGAGGCCCGACTGAGAGAGAGCTGATCCACAGAGTCAGAGGCAACTTGCTGGAAGGGTGCGAAGGGGAGGTGCTATAATTGGCAGGCCTCAGAGGCCTTTGTAACAGTAGCCTAGAGCCCCAGGGCTGAAGGCTGAGTGGCCTGTGAGCCTGCTTGAGAAACTCCTGAGTGAGACATTGTATCCTGTTGCCAACTTGAGCTGTAACCTATTAACTTGCCTCATGAACACTCTCATTGGATGGTTCTGTGAGGCCTGTGTTACTATTGCAATGGATTTCGGACCCAACAGAGCAGTACACATGGGGTTGTAATTACTCGAAGCTGGAATTGGGAGGGGCCCTGTCTGACCTCAGGAGAATTGGTTCTGTGCTGTGGATGCTGTTGATGGGGTCACTTTCCTCTTTGGGGAGTTAGCAGAGGTCAATGACAGTGGTCCCCAGACAGAACCATCTTTTTTTTTTACACTTGTGTACTGGGTACTCCATCCCTGGCAGGGCCAGCAAGTTTGCAAAGAGGCGTTGATTCTATAGGAAAAGGCTGTGGAGTTGGAAGCGCCACATGCCAGCCGTACCGAGCAGCAGAATTTCTGGTGTGGAGAGAAAATGTGACGTTGATTAACTATAGATGCTGCTGCTTACTTGGTATCCCCATCCTGGTTTGAATGACATGAACTGTTGTTAATAGAAGAGCGCATTCTTCTGTTTGTATCACTGGAAACTCCTGAGTCAGAGTCTAAAGGTCCTGCATGCATGGCTCTAGGGGTTTCAATATGACAAAGACAGTGTGGAATGGGGTCTCATGTTGACGTTGAATCAGAACTGACTCATAGCTCATCCTCCAGGGGTTTTCAGAGGCTGTAAATTATGCATCAGAGAGCTGGACAATAAAGATGACAGAAGAATTGACGCCTTTGAGTTGTGGTGCTGGAGAAGGGTACTGGAATATCTCACAGACTGCCCAAAGAAAAAAGTTATGTCCTGCAAAGGGTGTGGCCAGAGAGTTCCTTGGAGGTAAAGATGATCATGCATCTTTTATACTCTGGACACGTAGCTAAGCAAGGCTATCCCGTGGACATGGACATCGTGCTTGGAAAGACGGTCAGTGAAGGAGAGAAGACCCCCAGCTAGACTGACACTGTGACTTCAGCAACGGGTTCCAGGTTTCAAGTTGGCTGTTCATAAGGTCACTGTGAGTGGTACTTGACGCAATGGCGCCCAACAACAAGACTGCATGGGATGAATTTGCCTTTATCCTGTGGAGCAACTGGTAGATTTGAACTGCCTGCCTTTTGAATTGGCAGCACAATTCCTTACCCACTACACCGCCAGAGCTCCCTGTGGACTGGGATGGGGATGGGTTTGAGCAGAGATAGGATGTGAGATGGTCAAAGAGGAAGGGGGGGGGGGGTGTAGTGGTTCAGGCAAAACCAAACCAAAGCTCATTGTCAATCAGTTGGCTCTGCCTCCCGCCCCCCCGCCCCCCAGCAGTATTTCTGAAACTGTAAATCTTGGTGTGTGTGTACTGTCAAATCGGACCTGACTCATACAGGAGGAGATTGCCCCTCCTTATCCAGCAGAGCGTCTGGTGGATTCGAACCGCACACCTTCGGGATTTCAGTGCAGCTTCTTGCCACTCGCCCACCAGAGCTTCCAGAACTGTAAATTTTTGAGGTGATTGCCTTTCTTTGAAGTACCTACTGGATTTTGAACCAGTGACCTTTAGGTTAACAGTCATAACACATTAGATCACCAGGATCCCTTTGCTCAGGTGAAAGAAAATGAAAACCCAGGTAGGCCAGGGGCCATGTGACAAGAGGGCAGGTGTGACCAGAAGGTTACACTATTAGGTTCTCGGTCCTGAGGGCTATTAACGTGAGAGGAATAGTTCACTTTGGCAAACAACAAGTGAAATTACTCTTCTCCCATGGAGACGCTGGTGGATTCAAACAGCCAGCGAGGAGGCGTAGCCTCCGGGTCAGCAGAGCAAGTCCCTGTGGACAAGGCCAGCAGGGTTCACTTAGTATTTTCTCACTGAAGTATTTTCTCATTGCCAGGGCTTTATTAGCCCCAACTCCTCCTCGCACCTGATCCAGGAATTTGAGCCCTCACCTTCCCCTCCCCGACCCTGGAGCCCTCCCCAGTAAAACTGCACGCACACAGTCCTCCTTGAATTGTATATTGATGTACAAGAAGAAAATGAACATGATGGATGTGGGCGTGAAGGGGGCATGCATCTCCTCCCGTGACTGATGGGAGCCAGAAGCTCTGGGGAAGTATAAAAAAAAAACAAAAAACCAACTCTTTATACATTTTTCTATATCGTGTTGTGCAGGTGAGGCCCAGAAGCAGCTGCAGGAATAGCAAGGTCACAGACACACACACTCATGCAACATGGACACAGCACCCCACCCCACCCAACCCAAAAAAGAAAAAGTCCTTCTTGGAGAATCCGGCCACCTGTCAACGTGGGCCCTTATGAACACAGCACCAGAAAGCTGGGCCGATAGTGCCGTTTAGGGCCGGTGGTGGCCATATTCTCCTCTTGGCGGGGGGATTTATTTTTAACACTGAGGTTGGAGGGCCATATGATTGCTGTCTTCAATGCGGCTCTTCATCTGCCAGCACACCACTCCTCAATCCCTTTAAGACAGCCTCTAGGCACTGAGTTTTTGATAAGCTTGACAAGAAAGAAAACTCCAGAGCCAGGCTAGGTTCTAGGGACCCAAGGTCTGCACTTAAAAGCCTCCCACTTCCCCCTCTCCCCGCCCCAGGCAACCCCCCCCAAGAAATGACCGACCTCGAGTTTGTTATTTTTTTCTGTAAAAAAAAATTTTAAAGGAGGGGCACCATGTACCCCCCTTCATTGGGAGAAAAGGGTGTCTTTCCCTTGGCTATCTCCCACAAAGACCCGGACACACACACTGGCTAAGGCACAGCGAGGGCGAGCAGGCATGCTTTGGCAATGAGGCCCCTACAGGGCGGAGGCTCTGGGCATTAAGAGCTGCAAATGAGCGGTGGTGGTGGGATGTGTGAGCTCAGCACCTTTGAAGGTGGGGGGAAAGGGGACAGTGACTCAGGGCTCCCGAGAGAGAAACAGCAAGAGACAAGAAAAGGAGGCAGGACTATGAGGAGGAGAAACTGGAATATGAGGAAGAAGAAAGACAGAAGAGGAGACAGGAGGAAGGCAGGGATGGAAGGAGAGAGAAACCAAGATGGGGGTGGAGAAATAGGAGGAAGAAATTGGAAGATGGGAGAGAAGAAAGAAAAACAAGAAAAATGGGAGGTGGTGGCCCTGATTTGCAGATGAAGAGAGAAAACCTCTGTTCTTGTAGAAAAGAGAACAGGGGGGAGAAAAAAGAGGAAGAGTGAAATAGAACAGTGGATGCAGGGAAGAAGCGGAACGATAAGAAAGGAGGAAAGCAGCGGCAGGGGGGAGGACATTGAAGTGAGAGCAAAGTGAAGGAGACAGGAAGTGAGGGGGGCGGGAAATAGGGAGGGACAGGAAGTAGGAAGCCAGAGAGGAGAAGCTGCCGGAAGTGGGTGGAGGATGCTCTGCAAGGGTGTCAAGAAATCAGGGCTGGAAAAAAGAAAGAGGGGAGCCAGAGGGGTTAAAAAGAGGGGGACGGGGAGCCCCGGCAGCGCCCTCAGCTGAAGAAGCTCAGGCGGCTGGAGTAGACCAGGTCGGTCAAGTAGGTCAACAGGTTGATGGCGGTGAGGATGGTGATGGCCATCCTGCGGTCCCAGATGCAGATGGACTGGCCGACCGCGCCGCGGCAGCTGATGTCCCGGGAGCGCTGGGCTTGGCCGCCGAAGCGCGAGTCGAACTGGTAGAGCGGCCAGAGGACCATGGCGGAGATGTAGAAGAGGACCGAGATCAGGGCCAGGGCGGAGAGGAAGCTGGGGAAGGGGATGGGCAGCTCGTTGGTGCAATCGCAGAGGTTCAAGATGATGGCCACGGCTGACAGGATGAAGCACATGGCGTAGACGGCCACGCACCACTCCAGGGTCGCGTGTCGGGTGTAGAGCGTGGTCTCGCTGAGGAAGGCGAAGATGACGCAGGCCACGAAGGTCTCCACCACCTTGAGCAGGCCTGACACGGTGGCCATGTAGACCGTGACCTCGCCCGGCCGGGCCCGGGTCCAGGACACCTCGTAGGCGTAGGCCAGGAAGGCCACGATGGAGCAGACGCAGGCGGCAATGGCCTGGTCCCGGACTTGGCCGCGGGACAGGTGCTGGACGTAGGTGGTGGGGTAGATGATGGAGGTGGACAGGCAGAAGAGGGCTGCGTAGCAGGCGTAGGTGATGGGAAAGCTGGTCCAGGAGAGGGGGAAGAGGTGCTCGAACTCGCAGAGTTCCACTGCGATGATGATGAGGGTTACAGCGAAGCAGAAGCACCACGTGAACATGGCCCAGTAGCCCATGGGTCCCGAGTAGGCACCCACGCTGGCCACCAGGGAGAAGGACGCGCAGGTGGCCAGCAGCTGCAGCAAACGGAGGAGGGTCAGGGGCTTGGTCAGCGTGTGTCTCACGCCAGGGAAGGCCGACCTCGTAGACGTGCGCGTTACTGGCGGCATGGCTGAGGAGGAAGGCATAGACAATGCTGTACAGAACTGATCAAACCCTCGTAACCCACGGTTGGTCAGTGCAGACCAGAGCTTCATAACCCACTGCCAGTCAGTACAGATTAGATCATCATAACCCTCTGCCAGTTAGAATAGACCAGACCCTCACACCCACTGCCAGTCAGGCCAACATTCCAACCATAGCACAAACCAGAATGCCTACCCACCACCGGCCAATGCATAACAGATTGCCAAAACCCACCGCCGTCGATCCATCCTGACCCACAGTGCAAACCAGACTGCCAGGACCTACCATCCACCAGTACAGCCCAGGTGACCACACCCACTGCTGGTGGACTGGAACTACTAACCTTCTGGTTAGCAAAGCAACATAAAAAGTGCACACCAGGGAAGGGTGGGCAGGGAGAAAAATGCAACAATGAATGAATAGAAATCCAAAGTCTCTAAGTTCATTAAGATTAATAACGGGGGTCGGGGAAGTACACTCCAGACTTCCTCATGCACCAAAACCAGTACCATCCAGTCCATTCTAACTCTTCGCTGACATCCAGCTAACCATTTTGAGGCTGTAGATATTTATGGGTAGATACTGGGTTGTCCTTCTCCCGAAAAGCAGCTGGAGAACTTGAACCACTTACCTTTTGGTTAGCAACACAACACAACACACATAACACTACACCCCCAGAGCATCGTCCTTCTATAATACACCAAACTAAAGCCAAATCCGTTGCCTTCGAGTTGATTCGGACCCACAGCAACCCTCCCATCAGGTTGCTAACATTGTAGATCTTTCTAGAAGGAGAGCCCCTGCCCATCTTTCTCCTAAGGAGCGGCTAATAGACCTGATTGGCTAAACTTTTTGGTTACCAGGACCTCACATACTGTACTAAACCACCCCCGTACAAATTCATGTACAAACTCATCCCCGTCAAACAATTCACCAGCAGAATCCCAAGACTGTAAATCACAGGAGAGGAGACTACCCCACCTTCCTCCCACCAAGCCGCTGATGGATTCGAACCACCAAAGAGGCCGCTGAGCAACTCCCTCCTATCATTGAGGCTACCGGAGTTCCCTCCTTAGACAACACTCCAAACAAAAACCAGACCCACTTCCGTCAAGTCACTTGCAACTCACAGCAACCCTTCAACGGGTTTCTGAGGCTATCGACTGTTGTGGAAGGAGACCGTCTATTTTTCTTGTGAGGAAGCAGTTGGTGGATTCAAACCACCAACCTTCTGGTTTGACTTGGGAAGAGACAAAAGGAGGTGTGCCAGCTCTCTAGTGCTTTGCTAACAAAAAAATACCACAAGGGGGTGGCTTTAATGAACAGAAGCTTATTTTTTTCCTCACAATTTAAGAAGGTAGAAATCTGATTTTAGTCTACAGCCGTACCATCCTGAACGTGCCCGATCTCGTCTGATCTCGGAAACTAAGCAGGGTCGGGCCTGGTTAGTACTTGGATGGGAGAAATCTGATTTTAGGGTCCTGGCTTTAGGAAAAGGCTTTCTCTGTGGGTTTTGGGGTTCTCAGGTTCACTGGTGATCTTCACGTGGTGTGCTATCTTCTTTTATTTTTTTAAATTTTTTCTTTTATTATTATTTTTTGTGTGAGTGTACCATCAAATCAGATCTGACTGGTACAGAAAGAGATTGTCCCTCCTTCCCCGGCAGAGCATCTGGTGGATTCAAACCGTGCACCTCTGGGATTGTAGTTGCAGCTCCCTACCACCAGGCCACCAGAGCTCCCCATGGTGTGCTATCTTCTAACCACACAAACTGCTTGAGTAATCTGCTTCCTTATATCTCAGAAAGAGACTGACCCCGGACACTAATACTTAGTACTAAGGACTAAAGAAAGTGTTAATAATTAGAAGAAGGTGCACCTGATCCACGCCATGGTCTTTCTGTGCATCTGAAAGTTGGACAATGAATAGGGATGAAAAGAGTAATCATTGCCTTTGAATTGTGATGTTAGAGAAGAGTACTGACTAGCCCATGGACTGCCAAAAGAACACACAAATATGTCTTGGGGGAAAAACACGCAACTAGGGTGGCTCCTTAGAAGCAAGGAGGGTGAAACTTGGGGCATGTTGTCAGGAGGGGCTGACCAGTCCTTGGGGAAAAAAGACATCATGCTGGACGAAGTGGAGGGGTCAGAGAGAAAGCCCTTCAACAAGACAGACTGACACAAAGACTCAAACAGTGGGCTGGGGCCTATCAGAGACAGTGAGGATGGTTCAGGGCGGGGTTCAGATGGGCCGTGATGAGTTGGAGTCAACTTGATAATGGCTAACAATTACACTAATCCTGCTGTCTGAATGTTATGTGCCTGTCAAGTCGCTTCTGACTCATAGTGACCCTATAAACAACAGCCCTGGCTCTATCTCTTGCCAACCTTACTTTCTCTGACACACCCATCCCCTTTACCCCAGTGACAGAACCAGACTACCTCATAGAGGGTCTTCCCTCCACCGTCCCAAGCATGACGTCCCTCTCCAAGGACCGGTCCCTCCTTGCAACATGTCCAAAGTATGTCAGATGAAGCTTCAGAATCCTTGGCCTCCAAGGAGCAGCCTGGTTTAACCCTCTCCAGGATGAACCTGTTTGTTCTCCTAGCAGTCCATGGTATATTCAACACTCTTCTCCAGCACCACAGCTCAAAGGCATCAATTCTCCTTCTATCCTCCCTAGTCATTGTCCAGCTCTCTGACTGCAAAGACCATGGTCTGTATCAGGCGCACCTTAGTCTCCAGACTGACACTGTTGCCCCTCAGTACCTTGGAGAGGTCTCTGACAGCAGACTTTGCCAATGCCATTTTTTCTAGAACAACAAAAACCCAACATCTGAATTATATATAAATATATGTGGATATACTGATTATAGACACAGGGGCAATGCTGTTTGGAACCTTATGGCTAATAAGAGACCCTGCTGGACAGTTTAAAGTGGCTGTAACGCACTCCATACACACCTTTGACAGCTGACACTGCGGGGTGTGAGGAGAGCCAATTTATGGAAATCAGCATACACCCACTTGAAGAGTAAGGATCTGGTCAGTGGTGCTGGGGTGAAAGCCCAAGGTCAAGGTCGGCTCTTCTGTGGGGCAGTTGTGCTCTGTCCTAACGGGGTGCCGTGTGTTGGAATCGACTCACAGGCCACGGTTTTTCTATGCACCCTTAATTGCAGTGAGCGTGTTTCGAAGCATCTGTCTAGGAACCGGCGGGATGGTGTTAATCATCTCCAGATGAGCCGCTCAGCTCTCCAGGAAATTAATTACACGCAGATTTCTGAGCCTGGGAGGTCGGCACCTCTCACCCTTCCCCAAGGTCAAATCCACTGGAGAGATGAACGGCGTGTGCAGAGACAAGGAACACGCATGGAGGGTGAAGTGGGCGCTTGAGATCACCAAAACAGCAACAAGGGGGGGAAGAAAAAAAAAGAGAAAAATCCACAACCCAACAAAACGACCCTGAAAGTGGAGTTCACACCACACTGTTCAGGGAGTGGGTTGCTTTCACTGTAGCATTTTTTTTCTTTTTTTCTTCAGGGAATATTGGCGGCTTAGTCGCCAGGGAGGCACACTGCCAGCTCGGAGGAGTCCCTCCGTTGGGAAGCAGCTGGTAGTTTCTGACTACATGGTCAGGCTGGCTTGCTGTGAGGCTTCAACTTGCAATAAGCACTTGCTCACTGCCACCGAGTTGGAACAGACAGACAGACGGCTGACCCTCCAGCGACTTTGTCAGAGGTCATAAATCATTCAGAAAGAAGACTGCCTCTTTTCCTCCTACAGAGCACCTGGTGGATTTGAACCACAGGCCTTTGGGTTGGCAGTGCGACTCCTTACCACCAGCCCACCAGAGCTCCCTACAACAGATAGGTCTATAAGGAGCTCTAAAAGGCTGAGTCTATAGGGAGCGGGGTTGCTAACCCAAAGGCCTCGTGTCTGGAAGTTGAATCCACCAGCAGCTCCGACTAAGAAAGATGAAGCGATGAGCAGTCCACTTTCCAAATGATTTACAGTGGCTGGAGGGTTGGCTCTGAGTCAGAACCAACGCAAAGGCATCTCCTCACGTTAGCACTTTATTAATTCTATAGATTCTGGACTGTTAGGAACTTGGCTGGCAGTTTGAACCCACGTAGCTGGCTGTGGGAGAGAAGCTTGACGAGTCTGTTTCCAATAACATTGTTGCTGTTATATGCCATTGAATTACTTGTGACTCATAGCGACCCTATGTACAAGAGCCCTAAATCCTGCTCTATCCTGTGCCAGCCTCTCTCTGACACACCTACTCTCACCACCGCAATCACTGAATCGATCCATCTCATTGAGGGTCTTCCTCTCCTGCGCCGTCCCTTCACCCTCCCAAACATGACGTCCCTCTCCAAGGACTGGTCTCTCCTTTCAACATGACCAAAGTATGTCAGACGAAGCTTCAGAATCCTTGCCTCCACGGAGAAGCCCGGCTTTACCCTCTCCAGGGCAAACCTGTTTGTTCTCCTAGCAGTCCATGGTATAGTCAACACTCTTCTCTAGCACCACAGCTCAAAGGCATCAATTCTCTTTCTCTCATCCCTAGTCACTGTCCAACTCTCTGAAGCATAGCATGTAACTGCAAAGACTATAGCCCAGATCAGGCGCAACTTAGTCCCCAGCCTGATGTCGTTGCTCTTCAGTACTCTGGAAAGGCCCCTGACAGTTGACCTTCCTAGTGCAATTCATCTCTTCATTTCCTGGCTGCTGGTACCAAGCCCTGAAAACTCCAGACACCCAGGGCTCAACTTTTAACCAAATACACTCAAGATGCACTGCCTTTAAAAAAAAAGGAGGGGAGGTCTGGTGGCCTAGTGGCAAGAAGCTGTACTGCAATCCCAAAGGTACACGGTTCGAATCCACCAGATGCTCTGCCGGAGAAGGAGGGACAATTTCCTCCTGTACCAGTCAGATCTGATTTGACAGTACATGCACAAAAAATAAATTTTTTTTAAAAATGCCTCGCCACTCTATCAGAACAGACTCAAAGCTGGTCCTCCATCAGGTATCGAGGCTGTAAACCACATGGGATAATCTCTATCCCGCACACCTGACGGTGGAGTCGAAGTACCAGAGAGGCAGGGACTTGGGGTTGACAGCATAACTCCTTCATCAATAATATGAGAGATATCTAAGGACCCCTTAGAGCAATCCACTGTGTGTGATGAGAAAGGCAGCACCCGGCAAGGATGAATGACGCCCAGGAGGAATGGAGGAGACAGGAAACACAGGGAGGAAGCGGGTAGAGTTCTGTTACATCACGAGGACATCACACATCACAATGTGCACTGCTGGGTGGCAAAACAGCCGGCTCTCTGCACTTTGGGTCAAATCACTGAAAAGCAGCTTCAGAAGAGGAAGCGCTAGGGGCCAGTTCTGCTCTGTAACACGTGGGGCCCACGTGAGCTGAAAGCACTTCAGTCAAGTAACAGAACACATGAGAGACTGTGCTATTAGTACCCAAACATCCACTTTCTGTTACTAATTCAACTGTCTCCTCACCAACCCAAAAGTTAAGTCCTCTGAAGCCTAAACCCCATCTGTGTTGCTAACGGAGTCCTAGTGGTACAGTGGGCTAAGGGCTCAGCCGCTAACGAAAAGGTCAGCAGTTCAAGACCACCAGCCGCTCCAAGGAATAAAAAAGAGGCAGTCAGCTTCAGTAAAGATTTACAGCATTGGCGAGCTCTGGTGGCCTAGTGTCAAGAAGCTGCAACTGCAATCTCAGAGATGCAAGGTTCGAATCCACCAGATGCTCTGCTGGAGAAGGAGGAACAATCTGTACCAGTCAGATCTGATTTGACGGTACACACAAAAAATAATGAAATAAAGTAAATTAAAAAAAAAAAAATTAGAGCATTGCAAGCCCCGAAGGCAGTCTGCCCTGGCTGTTGGAAGGCTGTGTGTGATTCAGAATCCTCTCTTGACAGCGGGTTTGGGTTTGCTGGCAAAAATGGTGAAGGGCTTTGGCCCCTATGCACCAAAAGGTCAATGGTTTGAACCCACCAGCAGCTCCACCAAAGAGATGACCATACAGTCTCCTCTGAAGATCCTGACCTCCGGAGGCCCTGTACGGTCATTCCAGTCCGTCCGTGCCAGATTCTCTCCCAGTGAGCCCCAGGAGTCTCTCCCGTTATCATCTCATTGGGAATAGGGTTTTCTTTGTTCTGTTCAGGAGGCTGTGTTTGCTGAGGGTGGGGTGCCAGCCTCCTCTGAAACAGAAAAGACACTAGGCTAGCAATCACCAAGGAACCCTAAAAACTGACGGGAGAAAGCCTTTTCCCTAGAGCTGGTGTTTGAAAGCAGACTTCCGGCCTCTTCAGTGGTGACAAAATAAAGGTCTGTTCATTAAACTCCCCCCTTGTGGTCCTTCTGGTATGGACGCACTGGAGAACAAAGACATCTCTCCCCTCCCTTCTCCTCTACCTTTAAGACACCATGTCTCAACTTCCCCCAGGATTCTGTATTGAACCCCTTCTCTCAGCCCAGCAGACAATTCCAGCCTCCACTTTCTCAGGCATGGGGAGACACCCGCCCCCTAACTTTCCAGTCTTTCAGTTCCTGGGAGATATCAAAGAGTTCTTTCTTCCCTCCCCAACTTCTGGATCTGGGTCTCAGCCCTCCGCAGCACCCCCTGCTGGCTCCCCTTCCACTCAGCCGTGGTGGTGATGGCTCCACACGCCCACAGCATCCTCTGCCAAGGGCCAATGTTTCAGAAGCAGACCACCTGGGCTTTAGATTGGATACCTAACCACAGGCCTCTGAGCAGCCAGCACGCAACGTGTGTGTACCCCCAGCGCCACCCCCATCACTGTAGTGAGTCAAAGCTGACTCTCCTGACTCCCAGCCAAACAAAACACGAGTTCGTCCCAATTCCCAGTGACCCACAGTGATGGAGTAGAACTGGCCCTGTAAGATTTCCATACACCTTTACTTTACCTTATACTAAGGTGAGCCTGATACAGGCCATGGTTTTTGCAATCACTTGTTATGCATCAGAGAGTTGGACAATGACTAGGGAGGATAGAAAGAGATAGAATAGAAGGATAGAAGGAGCCTTTGAGCTGTGGTGCTGGAGAAGAGTATTGAATGCACTGCCATGAAAACAGATTCATCCTAGAGAGGGTTAAACCAGGCTGCTCCTTGGAGGCAAGGATTCTGGGGCTTCGTCTGACATACTTTGGACATGTTGTAAGGAGAGACAGGCCCTTGGAGAGGAACATCATGCTTGGTAGAGTAGAGGGACAGCGCAGGAAGACCCTCTATGAGATCGATTGATTCAGTGACTGGGGTAATCGGGATGGGTGTGTCAGGGGCAATGAGATTGGCACAGGATAGAGCAGGGTTTAGGGCTGTTGTACATAGGGTCGCTATGAGTCGCAAACGACTCGACGGCACATAACAACAACTATACCATACCATACCATACCATACCATACCATACCATAGCACAGCTGTGCATCTGAGAGCCGGGCAATGAATAAGGATGACAGAATTGACACCTCTCAGCTGTGGTGCTAGAGAAAAGGAGGAAATATCCATGCCATGGGCAAACAAATAAATCTTGGAGAAAGTAGGCAAGGACGGTGAAGCTCCACTTCCCATACTCTGGGCATGTTGCTAAGAGAGGCTAATCCTTGGAAAAGGACATGCCTGAGAAGCTGGAGGGGCAGCAGAAGAGAGGAGGACCCTCCACGGGATTGGACTGGTAAGAGTGACCGCAGCAGTGGGCGTGAGCGGGTCAGAGATAATGGTGGTACAGACAGCACCGGCTTCTGATCTGTGCATAGCGGTCATTATGAGCTGCGCGCCTCAACAGTGCCTCCCAGCGCCGCCGTCAAGAAGTGCATCTTCTCTGGAAGGAACCCTAGCAGGGGTCCCCATCCACTGGCCACTCTGAGAAGGTGTGTCATCTCCTCCTGCGAGGGCTTACGGCAACGATGGGAGGTCGCTGTACACTGGGGCGCCCTTGGTGATGTTGTGTTTGGGGTCTAATTTTGGGGGGGAGCAGCGGCCTCCCACATCTTTATGTCTCCAGAGGGATTACTAATGTTCTTTGGTAGGTTGATCCTGAGGTCAGCGGTAAAGTATTTTAACCACTGTGTTACCCCCGAACCAAACCCACTACCCTGGGGTCCACTCTAAGACACAACCACTAAGACTGTCCCCTGGGGTCTTCGAGGCTGTAAATCTTCACCCAGGCGACTGCGATGCCATCCTGTGGATCTGAACTGCTGACCTTCGGGTAAGAAGTCTAACTCTCTAACCACTGCACAGCCAGGTCTCCTCTGCCCTCCTCCAGGTGGGGCATTTCAGCCTAAAAGAAGCTTCCTGCTCCCTGACTGCCCCAGAAACAAGAGTCCACCAGCTTTAAAAACTCCTCCAGTTGCTTCTCAGGCTCCCCACAACAGGTCCCAACGTCCCAGGCCCTCAGACCCGCTCTGCGGACCCCAGCCGCCTGCCTCAGGGCCGTCCAGCCATCAGGCCCCAGGCTCGGTCTCCTGGGGATCCGGCTCCCTGGTCCCTTCTCAGGCCCCAAAAAATGTCTACCCTCCTGGGAGGAGGATCTTCAAGAGAACTTGCGCAAGGAAACCAGACTTCCTCCTCCGATAGCCATGGGCTTAACCCCTTCAGGGCCAGCTCGCCCTGGCACCCCAGGCTCCCAAGTCCTTCTCTTGCAGGATCTAAGTCCCCCGGCCCCTCTTCTCTCCCACTCCCCCCCCAACCTCCACCCCTCTTCCTTCGGACTCCTGGGAATCCTGACCCCCAGGCCTTCCTGTTCAGACCCAAGGTCCTGACTCCCACCCCCTCTTTCCCTCCTCCCCCAACCTCCAGTGTCTCCTTCTTTGGACCTGGGAGTTCTTACGCCCAGTTCCTCCTCCCTCGGACCCACCCCCTTGTCCCTCGGACCCGGGAGTCCTGCCCCCCAGCCCCAGCTCCCTCGGACCCCTGCCCCTCCTTCCTCACACCCCCAAAGCCACTCACCAGCGGTTTCAGCTCAGTATCCAGTTGCAGAAAAAAAAAAATCCGGCTGCGCAGGCGGATTAGACCAAACACCTGGAAAAAGGGGGGTCAGAAACCAGGAGGGAGGAGATGTCAGCGTCCAGCGTAGCCTGCGCTCCGCCCCCGAGAGGGACCCAGGAGGCCGGGTGAGGGCCTCTGGGCAGGCGCATGCGGAGGGCGCTGGCCAAGGCAGCGATCTGACCACAGGCAGGGGCGGCGACCCGCCTCGCCACCTCCCTACCTCCGTCACAAAGGGCCTGGGCGGCGCGTTTATGAGCAGGGCTCAGGGGCGCGTCCCGCAGGCGCGGGGACGCGGGGCCCGAACCCGAGGAGCCGGCGCCGCGTGGCTGCAGGCAGGACCGGGCAGGGACCGCGGGGGCGCTCGGGCCGCCGGGGCTCCGCGCCTTATAAGGGCCTCGGCGCGCGCTCTCCGCAGGGCCATCTGGAATGTGGCGCAAACGGGGGCGGGGACCCCCCTCGCCCCGCCCTACGGGCTCCGGAACTGCCGCTTCACTCCAGGATTGGGGGGGGGGATGTACTTCTCCCCAGCTCACCAAAGGGGGCCTCCAGAAAGGGGAGCACTGGGCCCCACTTCTGGGTCGATCAAGGTGTAAGTTTGGGGATCTCTGGCTGTAGGTCCAACCCAAAGGCAGGCAGTTCGAATCCACCCGTTGCTCCGCAGTCTCCTCCAGTGAGATTAACTGTCTCTGAAAACCTGCTGGAAGGTCGGCTCTGGGTGGGTTTCCACTCGAAGGTACACACAGCACCACCACCACAGGGGTCAGGGAGCCAGGGTGGGCCAAGCAGGTCAGGAATCTCAAAAGCTGGAGGTTTATGCGCGCCCAGCTGTGCAGCCTAAGACAGGCCTGGTGATCTGCTTCGGTAGAAAGTTGTTGGTTTGCAGCTGCCTCCCATCGGGGCTTGTCATCTGAGCGCTAAAGTCTTTTCCCCTGAGCAAAGGCTTGGGTATGTTCACACTGCTAATCTTTTCCTTAATTCTGGCTTCCCCAGAGCGCCTTCATTAAGAATATTAACAATAATATTCAACTCACCGGCCTCTTGTGGACGCGGGCTCCAAGGGACCCTCCGTCCACCTGGGGAACCTCGCTCTGTCTGTGACGCACACACCACAGCCTCAGGTGAGGTGTTGAAAGTATTAGTTAATAGAGTGCCTTCTCCTCACCTTTACCAGCACGCTGTCCTTTTGCAAGGACTAAAAGTACTTGCCGTGGAGTCTTTTACTGACAGCTGACCCTCCGGCGGTGGGGTTTTCAGAGGCAGTAAATAACCAGAGAGGAGATGACCCGCGCTTTCTCCCACAGAGCAGTAGGTGGATTCGATCCACCTGCCTCTGGGCTGACAGTGAAGCTCCTTAGCGCTGCCCCCCCCTCCCCAGCTCCCTTCGATTAACACAGAATATTGTAAAACAGGCCGCGAGGGCTTCCCCAGAGTTTGCATGTTGACGCTGGTGGAGTGCACAGGCCTACAGGCAGTTTCCACCTCTCCAGGGGTTCGAATCCAGCCGTGGCTCACAGGGAGAGAGATGGCCCAGCCCCTCTCTGGTGCTGTCCAGCCTTGGGAAGCCACTGAGGCCTGCGCGGCCCGGAGTGGGGAGAAATCCGAGGCTGCCATTTTTTTGCAGAAGGACAGGACAGTGGCACGTCTTGCTCCCTCCGTAGCAGCGGGGTGAGGTTAGAACCCTTGACTTTTTCCTATGCAGCCTGGCGCATCTGCGCCCCCGAGGCTCCAGTATCACAGAGTCGCCCTCTGCCTTCCAGTGGATTGCCGCTCACAGTGACCTCCCGGAAACCACAGGTCTCCGAGGCGCGCTCGTCTTTCTCCCGCTGCTGGTATCGAACCCCTGACCTCCTGGCTAGCAGCTTCACGCACTAGGGCCGCAGGGCCTCTAAAACCCGCTGTAAACCTTACAGACTCTTCCTCCCCCCACCCCCACGCCGTACTCCTCTGTCTGAACTCGAAAGCCCTAAGACAGCAGGCTGCAACTACCAACCAAAGAAGCGTGGCCGCGGGCTGGGGACCAGTTCACTGTCCAGCCTCAGGCGGCCTTTTCAAAGGCTGTAAATAGCACCGAAGGGCGTTCCCCATCTTTCTCAGGCAAAGCAGCTTGAGGATTCGAACCCAGTACCTTCATTTGTACTTCTTGAGACCCCCCCCCGCCCCACCCAAAAGTACTCCTGACTTAGCATTAAGCCTCCAGGATGGAGTAGCCACAGCTCACACCCCCTCTGAGGACAAGGTTCACTGAGGAGGTGCCAGGGGCACCACAATCCCCGTTGAGGGGAGCCCGCAGAGCCCCACCACCTACCGTCCCTTCCCAGGGGACGAAGAGAGGGAGGGGCAGCTTCTACGGAGTCGGTGGCTGGGGATGAAGACGGGGACCCCACCCCTCCAAGGAGGTGTTCGTTCATCCCAGCCTGGAGGCCTCCAACCGTCCCTTGAGGTCAGAGCTTTGGAACGCGGGGAGCGAAGACAGGAAACTGGGAGGCCTCGCACGAGCCACACCCAGAAGCTCAGATGGTCCCCATCACCGGCTGCCTCCCGCCGACACGCCCCGACGCAGCGCTGGGTGGCCGCCCTGGAGCGCCAAGACCACGCTGTCGTCCCAGGGTGCACGTAGGAGCCACCACGCCTGCCCAGCTCCGGTCCTCGCCTTCGCGTCTCCCTCTTCGTTCTCACGAAGTCGGGGCCCTGGCTCAAGAGCCTGGCGGTAACTCTGAACCCCAGACACTCTTCCTACTCAAATCCCGGACGCCCCACTCCAAGCTCCTCCTCAGATTCCAATACTCTCAACCCAGGACCAAGATAGCGCCGCGCTTCTGTTCCTGGAGTCCCTGTCCCCCACTACCACCCCCAAACCCAGGAGACCTAGTCCCCAGCCTTCCTCTCCTCCAAACCCAGGAGCCCTGACCCTTCTCCTCAATCAAGCCCAGCGGTCCCGGCGCCCCTCTTCCCCAGATCCAGGAGTTCAAGACTCAGTCCTTCTCGCAGAACTGGGAGTCCCGACCCCAGGCCCCCTTCTCTCCCAATCCCGGGGTTCCTGATGATCGCCGGCCCCTCTTCCCTCGGCCCCAGCGTCTGGGGTCCCCAGCCCCTCCTCCCTCAGCCCCAGCAGTCGAGGGAGGACCCCGGCCCCTCACTTTCCCCAGCTACTAAGAACCCACAGTCCTGCTCCAGCAGCGCGTGTCCAGCGACACGGGCGCCCCTCCCCGCTTGGCCCCCACCACCTCGCCTGCAGGGCGCCCGCAGCCTCACCTCGCGACCAGTGGCGGCCGGGGGGCCCCCAGAGCAGGCGGCGGCGACAGCTGCAGGCGAGCAGGGTCTGCAGGCGGGTGGGGTCGGCGCGCGAGGGCAGAGGATTTCCCCAGCGGGGGTGGGGCCTGGGGCGGGGCATGCGCTGACCACGCCCAGGCTGCCCGCGGTTGGGCCCGGTTTCCCGCCCACCCCCCACCAATCCGCGGTCCCTGTGAAGGGCTGAGGTCACCGGTTGTCAAGGTAACCAAACAAGGAAGACAACAGCTGGCCGAGTGAGCGCTCCTGGGGAGGGGGTGGTCGCCCTCCGCAGCTCAACCTTGGAGAAGTCTCCCGTCCAAGCCCCAGAAGGCCGTTGCCATGGCAACCAATCTGTTGTTTAGCATCATCCCCCCCCAAGCCAGATCCCCTCCTAGATTTTTCCCCCCTCTCTCTCGCCTCGTCCCCTTATTTGTGCCTGACCTTGACGAGGATGACTCACGCGTGGACATCTCCGGGCGCAGCGGGTGGGAAACCTGGGTCCTGTTCTATGGGGTCTGTGCGCCCAGGGTCTCTTATCCCCTGTGGGGTCAAGGGTGCTGATCCTTGGGTTTTAAGGGGTTAACCAGAGGGGGGGTTAGAGGTCTAGAGGATGCGGACCACCGGATTCCGTAAGGAGCCAGGGATGGGGCCCACCTTCTCGGTCCCCAAGGCGCGGAGGCGCCGGAGGCGGAGAATCTGGGTTTTGGGGGCTGGTCTGCGCGCGTCTGGGAGGACAGCTATTTTTGGCACGCATTCTTGGCTCCCGGACCCAGGGAAGGGCGCGGGGCAACCTCCCTTCCTGAAGACGGGGTTGGGGGCTGGGGGGGGGCTCGCCAGAGAGGACGGGTCCCCCGTGAATGAGATGCCAGAGCGCCGGAACAGGGAGGGGCTCAGGGCGGGCCTGCAGGGCTTTTTCATTCTAGGGGCGCTCCCGGGGCTCAGCTGCGCAAGGCTGGGGCGCCGGAGGTGGGGGGTGTTGGCTGGCTGCAGGGCCCCAGGCGGGGCGGGGACCAGGACGCCGGGGTCCCTCCCTCTGTCTCAGCCGCTACTTACCCGGCTGCAGTCCGGGTGCGGCCTCCCTTGCGCGCCGCGGGGCGGGGCCTGCGGACAGCGGAGGACGCTAAGCGACGCGGTTCCAACGAGCACCCGGCTGCGGACGTGGGGCGTCTACCAGGCCAGCCTCCGAGGGCCTGTGAGACCGCAGCCCGGGGTGGACGCGCGCGGGTCTCGCAGGCAGAGGTCCTGGGGGCCTGGTGTACCCCAACGTGCCCTGCGGATGTGGGAGGGGCCGCGCCCTGCAGAAGGTGGGGGAGGGAGGCAGATGCCCTCCGCTCCCGCCTTTGTTCCTGCAGAGAGATCCCCAAGCTGTAGAAACATTTTTCTTTTTTTTAAAAAAAAAAACCACCCCAAACCCTAAAGGTTGGCGGTTCAAAGTCGTCTGTGGCGCGGAATAAAAGGCCTGCAGACCTCCAGCCACAAAATGAGAGCGAGCACCTCTCCTCTGTGACTCTGGGGGTCGCCGGGAGTGCGGATCAAGTCAAGACAACTGGCAAAAACTAGAGGTAAGGCTGGTGCTTGGAACAGACCCACACGTGCCTCGGAAGAAAGACCTGGCGAAAAAGCACTCTCGTGCCCCAAAGGATGATTCATGCTTAGGCTGCTGGCCGGGACGTCTGCGGCTTGACTCCACCTTCTCACAAAAACCTTCAATCCTCGGGCGGTTTTTATTAATGAAAACCTCCTGTAAAAGTTTACAGCTTTCCTATGAGGTAGCTGTAAATTAGAATCCAAGAAGAGAGGGGCTGTTCTAATTGCGGCCGCATGAGGAATCCGAAACAACGGACTAGTAATCACACGTTGTTCTTTGCCACTGAATTGGCATTGACGCCGAGCTGACCCTCCAAGCGGGGCCCCAGAAGCTGTTACCCAAACAATACAGGAGGAGATTGCCAGTGCCCCCGCCGCCTCTATCTCAGCAACTGGTGGATTCGAACCTTCCTGCCTTTGGGTGGTCTGCGCAAGACCTTATAGACTAAGCCAGCGGAGCCCCCAGGCAGTTCATAACCTGGGGGAAAAACCATGATGTGCTGAGTAAAGTGGAGAATCAGCATGAGAGAGAGGACAGTGAGCTTGAGCGCAGGGGGTTAGGGTTAGGGTGAGGACGTGGAAGGACAGAGTGAGATTCAGACCTGTTGTTCCCCAGGCCGCACTGAGTTGGCTGGGAACAGCAGACACAGCACCGCTAATCTAAAGATTGATATTTGGAGCCCGCTCAGGAGTGACATTCACAAAAGGCCTGATGATCTTTAAGATTATTGTTAGGCACTTGGGGTCCACCCTGAGGAATACTAATTGTTGTTATGTGCCGTCGAGTCACCTGGGACTCATAGTGACCCCATGTACAATAATCCTAAACCCTGCTCTGCCCTCTGTCTCTGACACAGCTACCCCCATGACCCCAGTTACTGAATCAATCCATCTCATAGAAGATCTTCCTCCCCTGCGCTGTCCGTCCACCCTCACAAGCATGACAACCTTCTCCAAGGACCAGTCCTTCCTTGCAACATGTCCAAAGTATGTCAGACGAAGCTTCAGAATCCTTGCCTCCAAGGAGCAGCCTGGTTTAACCCTCTCCAGGTTAAACCTATTCATTTTCTTAGCAGTCCATGGTATATTCAACACTCTTCTCCAGCACCACAGCTCAAAGGCATCCATTCTCCTTCTATCATCCCTAGCCATTGTCCAGCTCTCTGACTCATAGCACATGATTGCAAAGTCCATGATCTGTGTCAGGGACACCTTAGTCTCCAGAGTGACACCACTGCTTTTCAGTACTTTGGAGAGGTCCCTAACAGCAGACTTTCCCAACACAATGCATCTGTTAATTTCCTGGCTGTTCGTACCAAGAGTGTTGCTTGTGGAGCCAAACAAACTAAAGCTGTGAACAGTCTCAATCTCTTCACCATCTATCATGATGCTGTCACTTGGCCCAGTGGTGAGAATCTTTGTTTTCTTGATATTGAGCTTCAATCCATATTGAAGGCTGCAGCCCTTGACCTTCTGCAGCAAGTGCTTCAGGTTCTCCTCAATTTCAGTAATTATTCTTCTTAATATGAATTAAAATATGGACTAAGAATAATTAATCATTCTGAGCAGTTCCCATGGGACCAGATAAAATGGCTCCCTAGGATTTCATAGGCTGTAATATGTTCCCCTCCAGATATCATTGTATTTTTATTTAGATGAAGATTTATAAATCACATTGGATTTTTGCACAATCTTTACAGACTTCTTTAAAAAAAATCACATTCTTTCATTATAAAATAAACGAGGTCCCTGCTTTCAGGGACCTCGCCAGATTGCTGAAGAGCAACGACACCAATCTAAAGACTAAGGTGCGCCTGATCTGGGCCATGGTCTTCACTCTTACTTGCTATACTTCAGAGATCTGGGCGGTGAGTAAGGATGATAGAAAAAGAATTCATGCCTTTGAGGTGTGGTGCTGGAGAAGAGTATTCCACATATCATGGTCAGCCCAGAGAGCCAAAAAAAAAAAGAGGTATCTGTCCTGGAGAGGGTAAAACTAAGTTGTTCCTTAGAGGCAAAGATTTTTGAAGCTCTGTCTGACCTATTGGGCATGTGGCTGGAGGAACCAGTCCTTGGAGAGGGACATCATGCTTGGAAGGGTGGAGGGACACCTCAGGAGAGGAAGACCCCAGAGGAGATGGACTGACACAGTAACTGGGGTAAGAAGACAATGAGGTTGGCTCAAGATAGAGCAGTGTTCAGAGCTATTGTGCATAGAACCACTATGAGTCACAGTGGAGTCAATGGCACATAACTACAGCCACAACTGTTCTTTGCCATCGATAGCTATAATCTTTATATAAAACAGATAATTATGTGTTTACTCCCCAGTCACGAAAACCCTGTCAGAGAGCACTTTTTTGCAGTGACTTTCCTTCTGCTTCTTTAAAGGGGAGGCCACAAAAACCTCTGAGGCACTTGCTACCCTCCTGGGAGGCGGCAAGAAGAGGTCACAGTGTGCCTGATGCTGTTGCGCCTATCAGGGGTTGAGTCAGTTCCCCTTTGTAACAACCTCACCCACAGCAGAAGGACACGCAGCCTAGTTTTACTTACACCAAGGACACACAGTCCAGTCTTCCTTACACCATCCTCAAGTTCATTGCCTTTTGGTCCCATTGTGGCAGTTACTGTTGCAACCCATCCCACTGAGGGTCTTCTTGTGCTTGGACTCCTTCTCCAGGGACTGCTCCCTCCTGTCACCTGTCACGTGTCCGTAGACCCGTACTTTGTAGCAGAGCAACATCAGGGAGAAATACTATCTCTGACACTTGACATTATTGCATTCAGAGGGTTTCTGGTACAGTATAATTGAGTAGTTCTTGTTCTTTTAGAACACTTTTAGGTTTTCTGTAAAAAAGATGAGCTAAATGTGCGCTGGATATAGGTTGTGGTCTTTCCAATTACTTGCTATTCATCAGAGAGCTGATCAGTGATTAGGGATGATAGATGGAGAGTTGATGCCTTTGAGCTTTGGTGTTGGAGTATTGAATATGCCATGGACGGCTAGGAGAACAAACAGGTTCATCCTGGAGAGGGTGAAACCAGGCTGCTCCGTGGAGGCAAGGATTCTGCAGCTTCATCTGACATACTTTGGACATGTTGTAAGGAGGCAC
>NW_006399958.1:3049583-3053885 GCF_000299155.1 Elephantulus edwardii
TGATTTGATGGCAATGAGCTGTTGAGTTTAACTCTAATAATAAAAGTGTTATGTGATTACAGGATTTTTTTTTAAATTTTATTATTTTTGTGTGTGCGTGTACCGTCAAATCAGATCTGACTGGTACAGGAGGAGATTGTCCCTCCTTCCCTGGCAGAGCATCTGGTGGATTCGAACCGGGCGCCTCTGGGATTGTAGTTGCAGCTCCTTGCCACTAGGCCACCAGAGCTCCCCAAGGAATTTTTTGGTTAATAAAAACTTCCTGTTAACATACAAGTCACGATATTTTCAGTTACTTCCTATCCATGTAAAAGTTGGACAAGGAGTAAGGATTCAGGAAGAAGAATCGATGTCGTGGAATCATTGTGTTGCTGAAAAGTGCTGAATATACCCCAGAAAAACAAAGCCAGCAAACAAATCTGTTTTGGACGAAGTGCCAGGATGCTCTTCCGCAACTAGGACAAAGACACGTCATCTCACGTACCTTGGGGATACTGTCAGGAAGGTCCAGTTCTTGGAAAAAGCATACTGAGAAAGGTGGAGGTCAGAGAAGGAAAGGAAGACACCCCGCCCCCCCATCAAGATGGACCAGCCCAACTTCACCACCTCTGACACGCTCAAGTCCATTGTATTATCGTCAGCTGCACCTTAGTCTTTAAACTGACATCCTTCCTTGTGATTACAATGTTACAAAACGAAATGGAAATGAATGATTGAATGAGCAACCTGTATGTCTTGTAATCATTCCCTTAAAAAGAAAAAAAAGAAGTGCTAAAATGAAAGGAAAAATGGCTCACTTCTCAGCAGAAGACTGGGTCGTTTAAACTCACCAATCGCTGCACAGGAGAAGGATGGCACAGCGGTTCTGGTCGAGGCTGCAGCCCAGAACACCTATGGGTGAGCCTTCCGTGCTCACCTCTAGGTCACTGGATGTTGAACTCAACTGCCTGGCAGCAGGTGGGGTTTGGGTTGGAGGGGAATTTGTTTTCTGTAACCGCTAGCACCTCTGGGCAAGAAACAGGAAACACATTTGACTAGTGAGTCATCAAGAAGTGACACCTCTAGGTCTTGGGTTATGTGTGAGCTGGAGTTGGGTGCACGCAGGTGCGTCATCCACCGCGCAGGCAGCGCGGCGGCTGAAGGACCAGGCAGCTAAGCGAAGCACCTGCGGTGTGAGCCGGCCGGTGGCTGCAGGAGACCAGGCAGCCACTGTGTGAGGCCATGGCCTCGGTGACCTGTCCTGGGGGGCTGCTGGGAGTGGGAATAAGAGACAGTAGAGGGTGGCAGGCACGGAGCCCTGGTGGCCTTGTCCGCGGAGGGATGGCTGTCTGACCCAAAGCTACTCTGACCCAAAGCTGCTCTCTCTGGAGGTTTGGACTCCCCGGCCACCTTGATGGGAAAGATGGGAGGCAGCTCCAGAGCGAATTTATAGCTTGGAAAACGTGGTGGGGGGTCAGCCATGGAGACGTGATGGGGGGTCAGCCATGAAACGTGATGGGGGGTCAGCCATGGAGACATGATATGCGGTAGCCATGGAGATGGGGGGTCAGCTTTGAGATGTGATGAGTGGGTCAGCCATGAATTGGTTCCAATTTTATGACGAGGTGAGTTGATGACTTAACTGTTAAGTTCTTGGCTAACCAAAACGTTACTGGTTCAAACCCCTAAGCGAAGAGACCAGAGGATGGCTTCTCATTGTCCGATGCCATCGAGTTGACCACACTTCACAGCGCCCCACCCTCCCCACCTCTGACACACTCAAGCCCACAATTATAGTCAGCATGCCCATCTGTCTCGTTGAGGGTCTTCCTCTTTCTCTGACCCTCCGCCGCCTTTTGCAGCACCACGTCCTTTGCCAAGGACTGGTCCTTCCTGACAACATTCCCATGTGAGACTGACTCGCACCATCCTTGCCTCAAAGGTGCGCCCTGGATGCAGTTCCTCAAAGATAAGACTTATTCTATCCGCTGTCCACGAGAGATTCAGCCCTGGAACGCTTCGGAGACAGGTCCACTCTGTCCTCCAGGGTTACTGTAAGTTGGAATGGACAGGAGGGAACGGCATGAGTTTGGAGTTGGCTCAGAGATGAAAACCTCAGCCTCAAAGATCCTTTGTCCAGTGGGACTTCGTAACAGAGCCTTCAACACGCCATGTCTGTGTGTGTGGTACAGGGCACATGCCCCCCCTTTGCTGACTGCCTTGTATGTCCTGGCCCTGGTTCAGAAGCAGAGCTGTCCAGGGTGAGTACAGACGTGAATAAGGCCATTCATTCATGGAGCTCACGGATGTTGGCCACTGCAAATGCAAACAGGGTGAGGAAAGTGAACAAACCAAGAGTTAGTTATTCCAACAGAGGCAAGTTGTTGCTGAAATCTGGGGTGGAAGGCATCCAGGGTAATTCCTCCTGTTGCCAGGAAACAATACCTCCTGGGGACCTCAGATACGGTCGCTGCTGCCATTGGGGGTACAGCTGTGACGGATGAAATCTGTCCACCCAAACTATGTGTCAACTGGGGGGTTGTTATTAAGCACTTTCGTTTTGACCGGGACACACAGCAAACCTGTGAATAACAGGGAGAACCCGATCTTCCCATCGCATCATGTTCACAATATTGCAACTACTGCATCATTCCATCTCCTGTCAAGGACCTCTTCCAAATGCCAAAGAGCAAGGATATCACTATAAAGACTAGGGTCTGCCTGACTCAAATAATAATTTGTTGTATTTTTTTTAAACTAAACTATGGTATTTTTAATTACTTCCTATGCTGGCAACAACAGCCAGGGAATCAAAAGACTAATTGCACTGGAAAAGTCTGCTGTTGGGGACTTCTCCAGAGTACTAAAGAGCAACGATGTCAGTCTGGAGACTAAGGTGCACCTGATCCAGGCCACTGTCTTTCACAATTACTTGCTATGCAACAGAAAGCTGGGCAGTGATTAGGGATGATAGCACGAGAATTGATGCCTTTGAGCTGTGGTGCCAGAGAAGAGTATTGAATATATTATTATGGACTGCTAGGAGAACAAATAGGTTCGTTCATCCTGGAGAGAGTTAAACCAGGCTGCTCGTCGGAGGCAAGGATTCTGAAGCTTCATCTGACATAATTTGGACATGTTGCAAGGAGGGACCAGTCCTTGGAGAGGGACGTCATGCTTGGGAGGGTGAAGGCCAGCGCAAAAGAGGAGGACCCTCGATGAGATGGACTGATTCAGTGACTAGGATAGTGGAGGGAGATGTATCAGAGACAGAGAGATTGGGAAAGGATAGAGCAGAATTCAGAGCTGTTGTACATGAGGTCGCAATGAATCACAGGCGACTCAACAGCACGTAACAACAACAGCAATGGTCGCCTAGTGATACTGAGTTACGCAGCAATCTCAAAGGCATGCAGATTGAACGTCCTCTGAAAATGCACTGGAGGGTACCCGGTGGGTGAGTTCGAACTCAGTGACACACAACAACGTGCATGTGGAAAGTCAGATAACGAATAAGGAAGACTGAAGACGAATCAGACAGAGCCTTTGGGCTGTGATGTTGGAAGCCTGAAGAACTCTCACTGATGTTACATTGGAATCAACTCACAGTTGCCCCCACAGGGTTCCTGAAGGAGATGGCCCATGTCTCTCCCAAGGGGCTGTGGGTACATCCAAGCCATTAGAGACGTGTGTTCTTTAGCAGAGCAGTGCAGCACCCTACAATCCAGGGGGGGTGCTCGAAGGCCCTCTTTCTCTGACTGTTCTGGAGGATGGTCCCTGTTACCTTCAGCACCTGAGGCCCAGCCAGCGTTCCTTGATGGATGGACGGCCTCTGTGCGCCTTGATGCTCCCTGATGCCAAGGAGATGCCTGGAGCAGGCGTCTGCATCCCCCAGGATGCACTACACGCCTGGAAATCCGGCCTTGATGAGCCTGAAGGCTTTCCTCTTTCCTTTTGCTTTCCTGGTTTTTCATCTCTCAAAACCGTCACTGCCTTGGGATCAGAACAGACCCCTCGCTGACCCGTCAGCTGGTTCTCAGAGGCTGAGAACCACAGGCGAGGAGACCGCCCATCTTTCTCCCACGGAGCAGCTGGTGGATTTGCACCTCCAGAGAGGCGTCTCCTTTGGGGTTGGCAGTGCAATTCCCTGTAGACAGTGCCAGCAGGGCTTCTGTCTCTACTGAAACAAAAGATGTTACATGCTTGCACACCCAGGTTTATTGCGGTTTTGTTCACAATAGCAAAGAGTTGGAAACAACCTAAGTGCCCATCAACAAATGAATGGATAGAGAAGCTGTGGTATATTCACACAATGGAATACTA
>NW_006399958.1:3054990-3055491 GCF_000299155.1 Elephantulus edwardii
TTTTTTTACCATAATCCTTTTACAGCTGCTTTGTTTATCAGATCATGGGGACTACTGTGTAGCATCCGCAACACATCGCCACATATGTGCATTTTGTGGGACACTGTGTGACCCATGACACTGTCCAAATTAAAAAAAATAATAACAACTCTGTTCTGTGCTGTGGCCACTACGAGCTGGAATCGAACTCGGCGGCCCCTGACCACAGCCATCTGTCCGGAGCAGACACATCTTTCAGCCACAGAGTCACCAGGCAGATTTGAACTCCTGACCTTTCTGTTGGTCACGGAGTGCATAATACCTTTGGCCACCAGGACACCTCTATAGGTTTAAGCACGCGTTTTGAAGGAAAATACAGTTTAGTCCTTGACGATGTCATTGGCCAGTGTCCGTGGAAGTGAGTGGCCAGTGGTGATGGTGAGGGTGGCAGGACCCAGCCCAAACGACAAGGTGACACTTGTGTCCATTCCTCCCTCAGCAGCTGCTCTTTCATTTAAAATT
>NW_006399958.1:3055591-3056635 GCF_000299155.1 Elephantulus edwardii
TATTAATTTTAATATAAGTTTACAGAGACTGAGGATTTCCATTCATTCATTGTTGCACTTTTTTCCCTGACCAACCCGCCCTCCCCCCAATTTGCTCTTCTCTTTGAACGTAAAAGAAAAATTCTTTCATTGTTTTACAATCCCTCCCAGCAAGTCCACTCCACTGTGCAGCCTTCGCTCTGGACTCCTGTCATGACAAAAATACTTAATCACATATCCCTTTTAAACAGTTTTCTCCCTCATCTGTTTTAATGCAGTATACATATTTCAACCCATCCTTCTCAGTCTCTCCACACCCCCGATATCAGTCCTGTTTTACAACAGTGGCACTATGCAGTATTTGTCCTTTTGTGACTGAGATACTTCACTCAGCATAATATCCTCCAGGGTCACACATTTTGAACAATATTATATGAGTTCCTTGTTTTTCAATGCAGCATAGTATTCCATTGTGTGAATACATCACAGCTTCTCTATTCATTTGTTTGTTGATGGACACTTAGGTCTAGTCTTTCATTTTAAGCTTTTATTCCCCATTTTGAGTTCAGTGAAAATTTACAGAGGGAATGAATTTTTGCACTCACCATTCATGCTCATTAAGCTTGTCACTGATCACAATCGCGGCAATGTAACATACAGAGGGGATGATTTTCCCACTCACCATTCATACTAAGTTTCTTGTCATTGACCACAGTCGTGACAATGTAGCAGCACTCTCCCCACTTCATCCCTGTGGCTCCCATTTCCACTCACCCTTCTTCCCTGACCTGCCTCTAGAGCTCAAGCCCTGGGCACATGCTTCCTTTTCTTTTCGGGTGGTTCGCTGTCCTAAGGATTGCCTGCCTCCTGGGGTAAATGGTCACCTTCTGTGCTTGTCTATTGTTCACCTGGAAGTTGAGTCAGAAGAATGATTTCAGTCTCAGTCTTTACGGGTGACGAAGGGTCATCCATAGGAAGGCACAGAATAGCCCGTGGACTTCCAAGAGAACAGGTCTGGTTTGGAGGCAATACAAACCACAGCGCTCCTTAGAGGTAAGGGTGGGG
>NW_006399958.1:3057887-3060198 GCF_000299155.1 Elephantulus edwardii
TTTTCACAGAGAAAAGCAAACTGGGAAGGAGGGGAGGGCAGGGAGGAAAGTGTGAACCAATGAATGAATGGAAATTCAAAATCTCTGTAAACTTTCATTAACATTAATAAAACAAGCAAACAAAGGAGAGCCCTGAACATTACCTGGATGGCCAAAAGAACAAACAAGTCGGCCTCAAAGTGCAGACAGGGTGCCCCTCAGAGGCAACAACGGGGAAACTTCCTCTCACACTGACCTTGGGACTGTTGTCAGCTGGTCCTTGGGAAAAGACATCCTGCTGGGAAAGATGGGAGGGGGGGGTCAGCAAGAGAGATGAAGACCCTCAACAAAGTGGGTGCACACCGCGCCTGTAACAACGTCTCATGCCTGGTAGACGTGGTGAGGGCAGCACAGGGCAGGGTTCTGACCTGTTGTCCACAGGGCTGATGCTTGACAGCACCTCACAACAACAACAACAAGGACAGTAGACTCTGGAGTCCCCCGGGAGCTTTCAGACCCTTAAGCCTGGTTCCTGTTTTCTGATCTTCACGTTGGTCTCACATCTCCCTCCCTCTCTATCCGGGACCCTCTGCTGGAGTCCATTCCGGAGCGGCCAGCAGGCCAGCCAGCCCCATGTAGTCCTCCTGCACCCGGACTCCCCGTTGAAGAGGCTCACACGGGCCAGTCAGCCCTGCCCACGAATTGTTTCCACATTCCTTGCTCCTTCCGTCTCCACTCGCCTTTGCTCCCGATGGAGAAATTCGCTGGCAGCTGCTGTTCTTGGCTCCCGGACAAATTCGTGAGCTGGAGCCGTCAGCTTCCCATGCTGTCATGGATTCTGTGTCCTTCCAATAAACTCCTCAGCCGCGGGGAGGCAGCCCCCATGAGGCGGGCGGGGGACAGCCTTTAGCTGACAAGCCCAGGGTCAGTGCCTGCGACCCATCAGCCGCTCTGCCGAGGAGGAGGAGGAGGAGGAGGAGGAGAGGGCTGTCTACTTCTGTAAAGGCTGGAGACTCAGGTGAGCTCTGGTGGTCTAGTGACAAGAAGCTGCAGTCCCAGAGGTGCGCAGTTCGAATCCACCAGATGCTCTTCTGGAGAAGGAGACACAATCTCCTCCTGTACCAGTCAGATCTGATTTGATGATACACACTCACAAAATAATAAATTAAAAAAAAAAAGGCTGTAGACTCTGAGGCAAGGATAACAAAGCGCTGGGCAAGGTCAGAGAAAGACAGGAAGGCCTTCAACAAAAAGGATGGACACACTGACTACCCATGAGGTCAAACGTGTCAGGAATGAGGAGGAGGATGTCACAGTCAGCCAAGGTGCAGAGCTGTTGTCGGACTGGGGGAATGTCTGAGCATCGTGGAGACCACGGGAGGTCAAGGAGAGGGTAAGGTTTTATTCTGCTTCTCACTGGGTCTTTATGAATGGTTGTTGTTGTTAAGTTCTGTCGAGTCGTAGACGACTCATAGTGACCCTATGAAGGAAAGACCTGAACACTTGTATAACTTTAATCCTTTCTCCAACTTCATACGGTTTTCAGAGGCAAGCTGTTTCAGAAGTGGATACCACTCCTGCCTCCAAGCTTGTTTGAATCAGGGAGCTCCACCGTGGGTAACCACTATTGCATTTGACACATCAGTGTCACAGTGTTCAGCATCACAGCAACCACGAGTTACCTCTGTCCAGCAGCAGACAGACCAGTGCTGTCTTGCTTAGAAGAATGTTTGACCAAAAACAATGAAAATCAGGCCTGAGGGCCACAGACTAAAATCACCCTCCTTTGACTTGATAGCCTCACTTTCTAGGAATCGTGTTATATTAATTCTATTAATATATTATATTGGGTTTTGTGGTGGTGGTGGTGGTTTTTGTTGTTGTTGTTGTTGTTGTTGTTGTTGTTAAGTGCTGTCAAGTCACAGGCAACTCATAGCGACCCTATGAATGAAAATCCTGGACACTTCCTGTATAACTTTTGTCCTTTCTCCAGGTTCATAGGGTTTCCAGAGGCAAGCTATTGTGGAAGTGGATGCCACTCCTGCTTTGAAGCTTGTTTTAATTGGGGAGCTCCACCAAATACTGTCCACTATGGTTAACTGTTATCGCATTTGACACATCAGTGTCACAGTGTTCAACTTCACAGCAACCATGAGTTACCTCTGTACAGCAAGTGGACATGCCAGGGTGACACGGCCTAGAAGAATGTTTCCCCAAAAATAATTAAAGGCAGGCCTGAGGGCTGCGGAGTAGAGTCACCCACCTTTGGCTTGGGAGCATGGCTTTCTGTCTGCTAGGCCAACTGCTCTCTCTTTCTATGCTGCTGTTGTTG
>NW_006399958.1:3060483-3061105 GCF_000299155.1 Elephantulus edwardii
TATTCTATATATTCTATTCTGTTCTGTTCTGTTCTATTCTATTCTATTTTAAATAGCAGACATGAAAATCTGTGGGACAGCTCTGCTCTGTCCCAGGAGCTGCCAGGAGGTGGAGTTTACAGAGACTTTCTGCGTTCCTTGACCCAGAGACCATCAACGCCTTTGCAAACAGCAGCCCTAATTGGAAATCCAGGCCCCAGCTGGGAAGGACCCTTCCTGTGGCCTCTGAGGCCGACTGACCCCTGGGAGGTGAGTTTCCTCTTCCTGCAAAGCAGAGCAGAGCAGCTGAGGTGAACTACTGTCCCGGAGTCCAGCGTCTTGAGCTTTTCTGCAGGGCCACCTCGGGGATGCTGCTGGTTTAGTTGCAGATAAATCGATTCTGTCTACAAAGCAGGTCACATTAAAGGACTTCTCAGTGCTTGTTAAAGTCCCGTTTACACTAGAGGGAACAAGGGAGCTCCAGTGGCCTACTGGGTAAGAGCTGCCCTGCCAACACAAAGGCAATTGGTTCAAATCCACAGGAGAAAGATGGGCAATCAATCTCCTCCTTCCTTCTCTTCCTCCCCCCTCTTCCAGCAGAGCATCTGGTGGATTCGAACCTCACGTCTGCGGGATCACAGTG
>NW_006399958.1:3062275-3064081 GCF_000299155.1 Elephantulus edwardii
TATAATAAAGATAGAATATAATCTTTAGTTGTTGTTGTTAAGTGCCTTCGAGTGCCGTCAATGACTCATAGCAACGCTGAACAAAAGACCTGAACACTTGTATAACTTTCATCATTCCTCCAAGTTCATCGGGTTTCTGGAGGCAAGCTATTTCAGAAGTAGATGCCCCTCCTGCTTCCAAGCTTGTTTTAATTGGGAAGCTCCACCAAACACTGTCCACCATGGGTAACCATTAAAGCATTTGCCGCATCAGTGTCAGTGTTCAGTTTCACAGCAACCACGAGTTACCTCTGTACAGCAAATGAACAGACCAGTGCTATACCATTTAGAAGAATGTTTGCCCCAAAAATAATTAAAATCAGGCCTGAGTGTGTGCCAATCAAGGCAGAGCGAATCTATCAACTTCTTTTTACAGGACCAAGAGGAACAGTTGTCTACTGAGGTGACAGCCGAATGGATGAGATACAGGGTTGCCCTGAGCCAGCCCACTGGTCACGGGTTTGGTTTCTCTGGAGAACCCAGTCCTAAACAAACAGCTAAGGAAATTAAATGCCTAAACCAGCAGTGAGAGGTATAGAGGTGGAAAAGGAAGGAATCTCAACCGTGATATAATGAAAGGAGTACAGTTTTCTTTCCCCCCAACTCAAACTAATTTTGCAAAAGCGATCTTTCTCAACCTTTGGTCAAAAACAAATACCCAGCTTTCAGCATAATGAGATTAGACTTTTTTTTGCAGATGGCTGTCCTTGAGCTCCTTATCTGGTTAAACAACTGTAATCAAATAAGGAAATTGCTTTCTCTGTGCTCAAGCAGGATGTGGAAGGAACACGCCCCAAGGAAGGGGGGTTTTACAGACTGTTGGTATAAAGCAGCTTTGAGAAAGTCTAGATGAGCAGAGCGCTTCTAAAGAGGAACAAGCCTGGAGGCCTCCTCCAGCTTCCACCCAAACCTGTATCTCTAATATCGCTATCCAGAGTTGCCAATTCACCCCCAGACCCTTTAGCTGCCCTGAGAGAAATGTCCTCTCCCCCTGGAAGGTCAGCTGTGAGTAACTTCCAACTCCCTGGAAATGACCTGACCTGACAAAACAGTCTGGCACCATAACAGACATGTAGACCAAAGGAGCAGAATTGAGTATCCAGACAGAAATCCGTGCACATTTGCACAACTGATCTTCAACAAAGGGTCAAAGTCCATTGCTTTGGGAAGACACAGTTTCTTTAACAACTAGCGCTGGCAAAATTGCATCTTTGCTTGTTGAAAAATGAAACAGGATCCATGCACACCCATGTTTATTGCGGCTTTGTTCACAAAAGCAACGAGCTGGAAACCACCCAAGTGCCCATCAACAAACAAATGGACAGAGAAGCTCTAGTATATTCACACAACGGAATACTATGTTGCATTGAAAAACAAGGAACTCTTGCACTGCAACCCCAGAGGCGTGCGGTTCAAATCCACCAGATGCTCTGCTGGAGAAGGAGGGCCAATCTCCTCCTGTACCAGTCAGATCTGATTTGACGGTACACACACACACCACCAAAAAAATAATAAAAAAATTTTAAAATAAATCAATAAAACTTAGAGGAATACCTATGTATTAAAATACAACTAGAACATGAATTTGTCTCAAAAGTCAATGGGCCTCGAGCATCAGTTAGCAAATCAAGCTAAGGGATGTGTTCTCTGAAGTATTTACAGTATACACAAACTGATACAGCACCATAATTTTAGATGACAAAAACCCTGCAGAAATTTCTTAAAATATTGATGTTGGAGTAAAGTGATGCATAGAAGCTGTATGTC
>NW_006399958.1:3064465-3066323 GCF_000299155.1 Elephantulus edwardii
TTGACAGCAACTGTTTTTGTTCTTAGACCACATAGTAGGGTTTTGTATACAAAGGTTTGATTATTAAAAGTTATTAACAACCTTTCATCTTACCCAAGAGCCCCAATGAAGAAAATCTGAAAAATGACACTACTCTGAAGACCAATAATTTCAAGCCTGAGGCTTTCCTGGGAAAATTGTGTTTTTAATTTGCTCAAGTTGTTATGTGCTGTTGAAGACTGTGGTTCTTACAGATCCTTTGAGAGAGGAAGTTTGATGGATTTCAATACTTGGAACTTTTCCCAATTGTTAGCAGTTAATTTTCTCTTGCTGTGCTTCAGAATTTCATATTTTTCTATTTGAACCCTTAAGTCAGCTGTTTCCGATGGTTAACGTTTCCCCACTGTGTGTGTCTTCTCTTTGTACATATTATGCAGCAGAGAGCTGGACAAGGATCAAGGAGGACAGAAGAAGAATTGATGCCCTTGAGCTGTGGGGCTGGAGAAGAGTCTTGAACATACCATGGACCTTCAGGAGAACAAACAGGTCTGTCTTGGAGAGGCTGAAACCAAGTTTCTCCTTGGAGGCAAGGATTCTGAAGCTCCATCTGACATACTTTGGGCATGTGGCCAAGAGGGACCAGTCCTTGGAGAAGGACATCATGCTTGGAAGGGCGGTGGGACAGCACAGGAGAGGAAGACCCTGGATGAGATGGATTGACATGCTAACTGGGGCAATGGGATTAGGTGTGTCAGAATCAGTGAGACTGGCTCAGGACAGGGCCGGCTTCAGGGCTGTTGAACACAGCATTGCTATGAGTCATAGGCGACCCGAAAGCATGTAACAACAACAGCAACAACAACAACAATATGGTTTTTTTTAATTTTTTTTTCCCACTGTTGCACATTTTCTTCCCTCTTCCCCTGCCCTTCCCACAATGCACCACTGGCTCCAGATTGTTGCCATCCATATAACGCCTAATGATAGTCCTTTCAGATAGTTCTTGCCCTCGTTTGACGTAACGTGTACACATCCTTATGAGTTGATTAAAATAATATTGTTGTTAAGTGCCGTCAATTTGCAGATGACTCACAGCGACCCTATGAATGAAAGACCTGAGCAGTGTTCATAGGGTTTCCGGAAGCAAGACATTTCGGAAGTGGATGCCACTCCTGCTTCCAAGCTTGTTTGAATCGGGGAGCTCCACCAAACACTGTTTACACTATGGGTAACCATGATCGCACTTGACACATCAATGTCACAGTGTTCAGCTTCACAGCCACCACGAGTTACCTCTGTACAGCAATGCACAGACCAGTGCTATGCCACTTAGAAGAATGTTTGACAGAAAAACAATTTAAACCAGGCCTCAGGGCCACAGATTATAATCACCCACCTTGGGCTTGGTAGCATAACTTCCTGCCTACTAGGCCAGCGTAGCTGTCTCTATGTTGTCGTTGTTTTTGTTGTTAAGTGCCATTGAGCTGCAGACATCTCATAGCGACCCTCGAGCTTGGTAGCATACCATAGTTAATTTGCTGTTGTACTGTTAAGTCTCCATTTAAGATCAGAAGACCTCAAAATTGTGATCTTAAACCTTGTAAGGCAAGAATGTAGTTTTCAGCAAATATTTTCAATTATACGATTGATGTTGGTTTTGAAGGATTAAGGGGCAGTGACGTATCAGGACGTGAGATACTGGGACTCAGTGGAATGTAAGTTTCATGCCCAGATGGGAGAGCCATTGACCCATGAAGAAAAATGATTATATGTTCAAAAATTAATGTATGGAAGAGGGAGAGAACCGTTTAAAAGAGAGATATAACTGGGTATTTCTGTCATCACAGGAGACTAGAGCGAGGGCTACATGGTGGAGGGG
>NW_006399958.1:3067623-3068896 GCF_000299155.1 Elephantulus edwardii
AAGAACAATAATAAAGACCTCCACTGCATGGAGGAAGCTGAGATGGTCTTGGAGAAATGTCTCACCACCTTTCATACCCACTAACAGAGTGCATCATGGATTTCACCTATTTAGCTGAAAGGGCCCTTTGACCATCCCATAACACTTTCAACCCTGGAATTGAACCCATCTCCAGGGATCAACTTTGGCCAAACAACAGGTCTTTAACACCACAATATTGATCACTAGAGATCAATGATGTCAGAGAGGAATGTACTTCTCACTGCAACCAGCTATACTTGCGAAGAAGAGCAGTGTACACCCAACAACAAAGCTCTGCTCCCAAGCAGATATACACACACCCATGTTTATCGTGGCTTTGTTCACAATAGCAAAGAGCTGGAAACAACCCAGGTGCCCATCAACAAACGAATGGATCAAGAAGCTGTGGAATATTCACACAATGGAATACAACGCTGCACTGAAAAACAAGGAACTCATGAAATATTATACAAAACGGGTGAGCCTGGGGGACATGATGCTGAGTGAAATATCTCAGTCACAAAAGGACAAATACTGCATGGTGCCACTGCTGTAAAACGGGACTGACATTGGGGTTGAGGGGGAGAGTGAGAAAGATGGGATAAATAATGAACACTGCATTGAAACAGATGAGGGAGAGAACTATTTAAAAGGGATATATTACTAGGTATTATTGTCATGACAGGAGTCCAGAGTGAAGGCTGCACAGTGGAGTGGACTTGGGGGGAGGGATTGCAAAACAATGAAAGAATTTTTCTTTTACTTTTCAAACAGGAGAGCAAACTGGTGGGGAGGGTGTGTACAGGGAGAAATGTGCCACAATGAATGAATGGAAACCCAAAGTCTCTGTAAATGTTCACTAAAAATTAATAATAATTATTATAATAATAATAAAACAAAAAAACCCAATTTTTTTAAGAAAACCACAAAACAACAAAGCTCTGAAGGCAGGCAGGCTGGAGTAGGGGGTGCTGGATGGGTGGAAACGGGACCTGGGACAGAAGAAGAAACAGAGCTGTTACATCAAGGGGATTGTAACCAATGTTATGAACTGTGTATCAACTGTGGGGTGGAAAATCAGTGTGGTCTGTAAGCTTTCCCTCAAACTATAATTAAAACAATAATGACATTGCACTCAAACCACAATTTAAGAAAATACATTTCACTCAAACCACAATTTTTTTTATTTAATTTAGTTTGTTTATTTTTCATTTCACTGAACATCTACAGAGATTTTGGAATTCCATTCATT
>NW_006399958.1:3069410-3070685 GCF_000299155.1 Elephantulus edwardii
AGAATCTCAATAAAAGCTCCAGGCAATCAATTTTTTTTCCTGCATTTTCTTTTTTTTTTTAACTTTTTAAATTATTAATTTTAACGAAAATGTACAGAGACTTTGGATTTCCATTCATTCATTGTGGCACTTTACTCCCATCCTACTTATACCGCCCAACCCCAGTTCACTCTTTCTTTGAAAAGTAAAAGAAAAATTATTTTATTGTTTCACAATCCCTCCCCACCCCCACCCCCACCCCCATCAATTCTTAAGTATTTCAGCCCACAAAGAAGGCTTGCTTAAGGTAATCCGTGTCTAAAGGAAGAAGTCTTGGTGTTATTTTTAACTTATTTATAAGGACTTGGGGGAAATTTTGTGGTTTAAATTGGCTTCTCATTTAACACTTCAAGTACAATTTGCTTCCTGACATTGATTAAAATCCCCGTAGTTTATCAGCTTTCTTCCCTCTTCTGTCCTGGATTTCCTGTTTCCATCTGTCTTTCATTTCTTCCTCTTTCGGAGCTCTATCCCTGGGCCAAGGCTGCCCCTTTGATCTCGCATGGCTGGTTGTCCTGGGAAAGGCATAACCCATGTTGTTATGAGGCATCAGATGTGGGATGATGGATTCCACTTCATCCTGGGGACACTGGAGAGCTTGCTGTTGGCTGTGATGCCCATGGACGGCTACGTGGTCACTGGACACGTCTGCAGGTACCCAGACCTCAGCTCAGCCCCTGGTCAGCCTGGTCTTCCTGCTGATTGGCTGCATGGCCGCCTCTCTCCTCTCCTCATCATGGTCTGCACCTTCTTGCTCCCATGCAGCGGCTCCAACGTCCTCAACACTTCTGTGACAGCTCCCTCTGCTGCTTAAGTCGAGAAAAGACTGATATGGTCCAGGATTTCCATTTGTTCAGACCCATTACCAACACTTGCTGAAACTGAGGAGAACCTGCAGAAGGTCAAGGACTGCAGCCTTCAACATGGATTGAGGCTCAACATCAAGAAAACCAAGATTCTCACCACTGGGCTGAATGTCAGCATCATGATAGATGGTGAAGAGATTGAGATTGTTGGCAGCTTCAGTTTGCTTGGCTCCACAATCAACACTCTTGGTACCAGCAGCCAGGAAATTAAAAGAAGAATTGCAAGGGAACTCTGATGGCCTTGTGGCAAGAAGCTGCACTGGAATCGCAGAGATGTGCGGTTCAAATCCACCAGATGCTCTGCTGGAGAAGAAGGACAATCTCTTCCTGTGAGTCAGGTCCGATTTGACAGCACACACACACACACACA
>NW_006399958.1:3071330-3073864 GCF_000299155.1 Elephantulus edwardii
AGTCAAAGAGCAACGATGTCACTCTGAGGACTTAGGCGTGCCTGACTCAAGCCACAGTCATTTCATACGCATGAGAAAGCTGGACAGTGAATAAAATAGACCCACTAAGAATTGCTGCCTTTGCATTACAGTGTTAGCAAAGAATAGTGACTATACTGTGCGCTTCCAAAAGAACAAATACTTCTTTCTAGGAGGCTATCGAGCCAGAATCTTAGCCAGAAGGACAAGGAGACTTCGGGGATGTTATCAGGAGGAACCAGTCTCCAAAGAAAGACATTGTCTGAGGTTGAATTGTCTGGAAAAGCATAGCCAATGAAGCTAATAGATATATATAGATGATATAGATACAGATATAGATGATATAGATACAGATATAGACGATAGAGATATGGATACAGATGATATAGATACAGATATAGATGATATAGATACCGACACAGATGATATAGATACAGACACAGATGATATAGACATATATAGATATAGAGATAGAGAGATATAAATTATATAGATACAGATGATATAGTTACAGATATAGATGATACAGATACAGATATAGATCATAGAGATATGGATACAGATGATATAGATCCAGACATAGATGATATACAGACACAGATGATATAGACATATAGAGAGATATAAATTATATAGATACAGATATAGATGAGATAGATACAGATAATATAGCTATAGAGATAGCAAATAGAGATCAAGATAGAGATATATAGATATGTTGTTGTTATGTGCTGTCGAGTCGCCTGCGACTCATGGCGACAACAGCCCTAAACTCTGACCTAGCCTGTGCCAATCTCACCATCTCCTACCCCCATTATCCCAGTCACTGAATCGATCCATCTCATCGAGGTCTTCCTCTCCCACGCTGTCCCTCCACCCTCCCAAGCACAACATCCCTCACATAGATATATTAATAAGTGTTGTTGCTTGCAACTCATAGCGACCCTATGTACAACAGCTCTGAACCCTGCTCAATCCTGAACCAACCTTATTGTCTCTTACACACCGATCCCATTAGCCCAGCCACTAAATCAATTCATCTCATCAAGGGTCTTCCCTTTTTGTGCTGTCCCTCCACCCTCCCAAACATGATGTCCCCCTCCAAGGACTGGTCCCTCCTTGCAACATGCCCAGAGCATGTCAAACGGAGCTTCAGAATCCTTGCCTCCAAGGAGCAGCCTGGTCTCACCTGCTCCAGGGTGAACCTGTTTCTCTTGGCAGTCTATGGTATGTTCAATACTCTTCTCCAGCACCACAGCTCAAAGGCTTCATTCAGCACTTTCAGACTGGGCCCCTGTGCTCCGTAGTATTTTTCTCTATAAAAATCTTTCTTGAAAATGGTGATCCCAGTCAAAGTTTGCAGAGCAACTTCATTTCCCAGCCAAGGATTCTTGTCCTTGTCCCCCGCATATAACAGCACTCTTCCTGCTTCCTCTCTGTGTGTCCCCTTTCCTTTTGTACCCTGCTTGCATTCTGAGCTTTTTCTCTGGACGAATGCTGTCTGCCCTTTTGATCTTGTTGGGTGGATTGTTCTAAGATGTTCTTACCTGTCATTTGGCTGAAGTCTTGGAAAGGAAGAATGCCAGTGAAAGAGAGGGAGACCTTCAAGGAGATAGACAGATTCAACCACGGGCTCGATCAAGGTGAACATTGTGAGGACGGCACAGGAGAAGGCCAGGTGTCCATGCTCTTCATAGGAGTTCTTGTCAACAACAACAACAACAACTCTGTGGTCTCACATATTTGGGGTTTGTTGTCAAGAAGGGCCAGTTCTTGGGGAAAAAGACTTCATGCCGGGATGGGAAAGAGTCAGGGAAAGACGGAAAGATCCTCAATGAGATGGACTAACATGGGCACTGTAACAACAGGCTTGACCATCGTGGAGATTGGGACACGGGGACAGGATGATGAGGTAAGGTTTCTATCTGCTGTTCATAGAGTCACCGTGAGTCATTGACAACTCAAGGCACCGAACAACATCATTTTGTTGAAAATTGAGCCAGACGTGTGTCTTCAGTTCCAGGCAGCTTCTAGCAGATCCAGAAACATGGTTTTTTTCTCTATTTGTTTGGGGTTTTTTTTTAAATGACTTTTAGTTTTGTTCCACGATCTTCTCCCATCCTCACAGCGTGGCCACCCGTGTGAGGGGCTGTGAAGTTAAATGTAAGGGACAGGTCAAGGTAAAGGTGGGAGGAGTTCTGACAGGTGGTCCTTGAAACCAGCTGGGAAGAGGCTCCCCATTCCGGAAACTTCCTGCCGGGGTCTGTGGTCAGAGAGTGAAGACACAGCTGAAGAGGAAGTTTCACAACTGTGGAGGGAGGGACTGAGGTTGAGAGGGAGGGGCCTGTGCGGGCTGTGTGTGTATGTGTGTGTGTGTGTGTGGGGGGGGTGTTGATACAAGCAGTCTCTGTGTGATGCAAACAGTTAATGACTTCAACTGCTAGCCATGTTCAAGTCCACCCAGGAGTGACTCAGAACAAAGTCCTGGACATCTAGAAGTTGAAAGTGCCCGATGA
>NW_006399958.1:3074989-3077584 GCF_000299155.1 Elephantulus edwardii
CTGAGGCTTGGATTGCATAGGAGATCACCCATCTTTCTCCAGGAAGCCTGGTGGATTTGATCTAACAATCCTTGAGTTAAAAGCTCAATTCTTGGCGAGCTCTGGTGGCCTAGTGGCAAGAAGCTGCACTGCAATCTCAGAATTGTGCAGTTCGAATCCACCAGATGCTCTGCTCGAGAAGGAGAGACAATCACCTCCTGTACCAGTTTGATAGGTGACATCGAGTCGCTTGCAACTCACAGCAAACTTATGTACAACAGCCCTGAACACTACTCTACCCTGAGCGAACCGTATAGTCTCTCACACACCTATCTCCATTACCCCAATGACTAAATCAATCCATCTCACCCAGGGTCTTCCTCTCTCTCCTGTGCTGTCCCTCCATCCTCCCAAGAATGACATCCCTCTCCAAGGACTGGTCACGCCTTGCAACATGTTCAAAGTATGTCAGACAAAGCTTCAGAATCCTTGCCTCCAAGGAGCAGCCTGGTTTAACGCTCTCTAGGATGAATCTGTTTGATTTCCTAGCAGTCCATGGTATTCTCAATACTCTTCTCCAGCACCACAGCTCCTTCTATCAGAATTAGAGGCACTAGAGAGAAGAAGACCTTCAATGAGCTGGGTTGACACAATGACTGCAGCAATGGGCTCAAGTATGTCAGAGACGATGAGGAACAGGCTAGAACTGGGTTCAGATCTGAAATTCATAAAGTTGCTATGAGTCAAAACCAACCTGTAACGATGTCATCATTCCACAGGACAAGATCTGAGACGTGATCAGGCAATCAGTTATAAAGGGATTAGCGTTTGATGTCACTGGGTGCCACTGAGTTAACAAAGACTCCGCAGTGACTATGATTGTTGTTGTTGATCTCATCTACAACTCTGGGAACCACAGATGGAAGTCTTACCTGGAAATCTTGTGTCAAGCGCAAAAATCTCTGAGTAGAAGCAAAAGATGGGATGTGATTTACCAAAATGGAGATGGTATTAGAACTCGAGTCTCTCCAACTCCGGAGTCATTCCACTGGACCACAGGTCTTGGATTCAGACTTGAAATATCTTAGAGCTTGTCACAGTGACACATTTATGAAGCCACATTCAGGAACTTGAGGTTCCAGGGACACAGGAAACAGGATCTAAAAAAGGGCAGAAGCAAATAGACTAAGGTGAGGAAATGGAACAGAAACTAATTTTGCTTGTTGGATTCTCTGCAAAACTCTTCCTTATTTCACCTCTCCCCACTCCCCTTCCCTTCTCTCTTCCCTTCCCTTCCCTTCCCTTCCCTTCCCTTCCCTTCCCTCCCCTCTCCCCTCCCCTCCCCTCCCCTCTCCTCTCCTCTTTTCTCTCTCTCCATAACTCTCTCCCCCCCATCTCTCTCTCTGTTCTCTTTCTCTTTCTCTCTCTCTCTCCCTCCCTCCCTCCGTTACTGAATGCTAGGGGTTCTTTCCGTAGTCAGTCGCCAATAAGACAAATGGACTGCAATATCCATAAATGCACTTTATTCACAGATCTGAGAGACAGTGAGTCACCTCACAGACTGCCTCCCCCAGTGGGAGTGGTCATGGCCTTATATACTAAGGTGAAACTCCAGCTCCTTTAACAATGCATTTTTGTTAGTAAAACAAGGTGATTTCTATACCTGAAAAGGACAGTTCTCATCTCCATATCAGTAATTCAGGAAGGCCCCAGTTCTCTTCCTGGTAAACAGGTGGATTAACATACTGTTTACATATGACTGGAGAACCAGCTTCACCAGCATCTAGGATAGATTCATCTCCTCTTCTGGAAAACAGACAGATTAAACTACTCTACATGACTAAAGACAGGAGACAGAGAATTCAGAGGCTAAGCAACTAGCTTTGCAGGCTGAAGAAAAAGAACTATAGTTTTATAACTGATACCTATAGAGAGAATTCTGAACTTAATATCACCTCTCTTTCTTTCTCTTCCTTTCTCACTGCTGTGGACTCGGAACCAAGGGTTGTCTGGGGTTGTAAATCAGGAGAGATTACCAATCTTTCTCCAGAGCAGCCTCTGTTGGATTTGAACTGCCAGAGAGACTCAGCCTTTAAGTAAATCTCACAACTCCCTACACATTGCACTACCAGAGCTCCCATAGAGACTAGAGAGTTTTATTTTAAGTAAATGGTTTCACATGTTCATAGAGGTCAGACGTCACTACGGGAGGCATCTGGGAAGACAGAGCCCAGATTCTCAGGAGCCAGGCAGGGCCTCAGGCTGCTGGCTTTGGAGGCTACTGACTTCAGCAGTTTTCAGATCCAGAGGTTGTTGCTGGAGAGCTGGGTCACAGACAACTAACTGGATGTGCATACTGGCAGATCCAAAGTTGGCAAGCACTGTGGTCACTCGTTTGAGTCTGGAGACCATGAACCAGAGAATGCAATGGAGATCAGGAAAAAGATTCTCGTGTCTTTTGCCAGAGCCTCCAATCATATGTCTCACGCAGGCCACATCCCTGAGGAAGTCTACCCTTACTCAAAGTGGATCTTTATTTTTTTCCATCTATTTGTTTTTGGGGATTATTATTATTATTATTATATTGATTTTAATGAAAATTTACAGAGATTTTGG
>NW_006399958.1:3078316-3079014 GCF_000299155.1 Elephantulus edwardii
AAACAGATCAAACTACTCTACATGACTAAAGACAGGAGCCAGGCTAAGCAACTAGTTTTGCAAGGCTGAAGAAAAAGAACTATAGCTTTATAACTGATACCTATACAGAGAATTCTGAACTTATTAGTAGCACCCTGTCAACACCACGGAGAATCATTACCTTGTCCTGAGGGTCCCGGCCGCATTAACACGTAATATTCACCACCACATCATCAAATAGTGAAATAATAGGGGGACACACAAAATAAAGCCTATGACCTGGAAGCCCTCTGTTCTACTTTTAAAAATTCCATAAAAAGCAAAATTAATAAATCAACCCATTGTTTTTTAGTTAAACACCCCCCCAACTCACAGCAACCCTTAAGACAGACTTGAAAGTCCCCATAGTTTCCAAAGCTATAAATCTGATGGAAGCAGATTGCAGCATCTTTCTCCCCCTGAGCACAGTGGGTTCAAGTCTTGACCTTATGATTCCGGCCTAGCATTTAACCCCTGTACCCCCAGGGCTCCCTGGCCTGTGGCTACACTCTGTGAAGGAGGTAGCTATCCTTTAACCATATACACATTGTAAGGCCCAAGGGCCCCTTTCATTCTACTCAAGTAGAGAACAAAGAAGAAGATTCAGTAGTTGGAAAACATGGACTCAGTGACAGAAATGGAGCTGGAGAGAGAATGATTGAATTTTGCACAATCAATGA
>NW_006399958.1:3083011-3085000 GCF_000299155.1 Elephantulus edwardii
AAACAAAACAAACAAAAACAAATAAAACAAACAAAACAAAACAAACAAAAACCAAACCAAACAAACAAAACAAAACCAAACAACAAAACAAAACATAAAAATAAAATAAAATAAATTGAAGGGAGCTCTGGTTGCCTAGTGGCAAGAAGCTGCACTGCAATCTCAGAGGTAGACGGTTCAAATCCACCAGATGTTCTGCTGGAGAAGGAGGGGGCAATCTCCTCCTGTACCTGTCAGATCCGATTTGACAGTACACACATACACACAAAATAATCAAATATAAAAAAGAAATTGAGAGGAAAATATATTGCATTGGGAAAATCTGCTGCCAAGGATTTCTTTAAAGCACTAAAGTGGGGACCCCACCCTCACATACTCTTAAACCTTGAGCTGAACTTACCTCCACTGGTTCAACTTTCACCCAAACAAGAGACAGACAATAACATGAACAATAACACGTTAACCACAGGAAATCAAAAGGGTAGCATTTGCCCAGGGATAAAACTCAGAAGTCAGGAACGAGGGACGGATGGAAATGGTACCCCAGAGAGTGGAAGTAAGTGGGATGAGATCTGTTAGCGTGTGAGAATTGTGATCAATGTCACGAAACAGAGCACATGTGAACTGGAGAGTGGAAATCCATTTGCTTGGGATACTTTGACCTAATTCACAATGTGTTAAAAGATTATAGGTGACCACAACAAGATAGAGGTAATCAACCCAACTGAAAAATTGGCACAGGATATGAAAAGACACTTCACCAAAAAAGACATTCAGATGGCCAACAAACACATGAACAAATGTTCAAAATCCCTAGCTTTTAGAGAGATGCAAATCAAAACAACTATGAGATATCATCTCACTCCAGTAAGAATAGCAAAATTTAACAGAATAGAAAATATAAAATGCTGGCGAGGTTGTGGAGAAACTGAAACTCTTATTCACTGTTGGTGGGAGTGTAAAATGGTGCAACCACTGTGGAAGGCGGTATGGCGCTTTCTCAAAAAGTTGCAAATAAGGGGAGCTCTGGTGGCCTAGTGGCAAGAAGCTGCACTGCAATCCCAGAGATGCATGGTTCAAATCCACCAGATGCTCTGCCGGGAAAGGAGGGACAATCTCCTCCTGTACCAGTTAGATCTGATCTGACGGTACACAGACACATACACCAAATAATAATAAAAAAATAATAATAAAAAAGTTGCAAATAGAAATACCATTTGACCAAGCAATTCCAATACTGGGAATATACTCCAAAGAGATCATAACTGCCATCCAAGCAGATATACACACACTCATGTTTATCGCAGCTTTGTTCATAATAGCAAAGAACCGGAAACAACCTAAGTGCCCATCAACAAATGAATGGATAGAGATGCTGTGATATATTCACACAATGGAATACTACACTGCAGTGAAAAACAAGGAACTCATGAAATATTCAAAATGGGTGACCCTGGAGGACATTATGCTGAGTGAAATATCCCTGTCACAAAAGGACAAATATTGCATACTGCCACTGTTGTAAAACAAGACTGACATCGGGGTTGGAGGGAGACTGAGAAAGAGGGGATAAATAATGTATACTGCATTGAAACAGATGAGGGAGCAAACTGTTTAAAAGGGATCTATGATTAGGTATCATTGTCACGACAGGAGTCCAGAGTGAAGGCTGCATAGTGGAGTGGACTTGGGGGGAGGGATTGCATAACACTGAAAGAGTTTTTCCTTTTCTTTTCAAGAAGAAGAGTTAATGGGGGGAGAGGTTGGGCAGGGAGAAAAGTGCAACAATGAATGAATGAAAACCCTAAGTCTCTGTAAATTCATTAAAATTAATTATATAAGGGAGCTCTGGTGGCCTAGTGGCAAGAAGGTGCATTGCAGTCTCAGAGGTACGAGGTTCGAATCCACCAGATGCTCTGCTGGAGAAGGAGAGGCAATCTCCTCCTGTACCTGTCAGATCTGATTTGATGGTACACATGTGCAAAAAAA
>NW_006399958.1:3085242-3095087 GCF_000299155.1 Elephantulus edwardii
AAAAAAAACAACTGAAAAGAAAGTTGTCTAAAAGCCACCATGGTCTTGGGGATCTCACCAGTCTCTGTCAGATCAGTAAGCTTGGCTCTTTTAAAAGTATTCTGATCTTTGTTCCACTATTTCTTACTTACTGCCAAGACGTTCTCCTGTGGTCTCTTTCAGAATGGTCGGTAGTGGTAGTGGGGCACCATCTAGTTGCTTTGGTCTCAGTTATGGAGGCTAAGATTCCTGTGAGATTGATTTTATTTTATCAAGAGAGCAGGGAAGGAGGAAGGCAAGAGAGTCTTCTCTCATGAGTCAAATGTTGTTGTTAGAAGCCCTCAAGCTGGCATGACCCTGTCATTTCCTAATGGTTCTCCACTTCCTCCTCTTCAAAAGGAACGCCCATTGGTAAGACGGGCAGGAGGCAACAGAACGATGAGAAAGCACTATTTCATCAGACGGAATTTCCCCTCTCTCATTCCCACAATCTCTGGCAGCAAGGAGTGAGCTCATCTGCCCTGTCTCTCTGCCTTCCAATGATCAGATGGTGGGCACCCTGGAATCCCTCCTTGTCCACACCATCTATTATACATCTATCTCCTAGTCTCCAGCTCCTCCTCTCTTGATCCATGCTCTAAACTCTGGTAGAGATGGCCGAATGTGTCCTCCGTCTCCTGGCCACCTACTTGGAGGAACTCGAGGCTCTGGACCTGAAGAAGTTCAAGCTATACTTGGGGACTTCAGCAGAGGTGGGGAAAGACAAGATCCCGTGGGGACGGATGGAGAAAGCGGGGCCCCTGGAAATGGCCCAGCTCCTTGTGGCCCATCATGGGTCCAGAGAGGCCTGGCAGCTGGCTCTGAGCATCTTTAACTGGATCAACCGAAAGGACCTGTGGGAAAAAGGACAGAAAGAAGATCTGGTGAGGGGTAAGGCTGGGGGAGGGATGGGCAAGGCCAGCGTCCACTAATCCCTTTCTCCTTCTTAGCAATTCCTATACCCAGGAGACCTGGAATTCTCATGTCACCCTTTTGCTGTTTGATTATGCTGGTCTTCCACTCTGAATCTTCTTCTTTTGCTTTTCTTGCTTGCTTTTTGCGATTTTAAATTTGACTGCAAATGTCTAAGTCATATTTCTTTTTCATTCATTCATACAGATTTTGTTTCACATTCTAACGGTCCATGCAGTTCATGAACTACAGTGTCTCAGAACCTCCTTATTATTATACACTTCCTTTCCTTCCCTCCAACTTACTTATGTAATAAGTGTTACTCACCTCTTCCTCCCTTCCCCTCCTCCGTAACAATCCAAATGCCTTTCTTTGCTCACTTTTCTCTCTTTTTTGACTTTTTTACTGTGCCCTGGGTGAATGAATGTTGGTTTTCTGTGCAACGATTCAACGGCATTTGGTTGTCAGATTGTAACACTACGTTCCCCCTTCCTCTCCATGTTCCCTGTTTCCTGTTCATCAGGTGATGAGTGCAGTTTTTGACAGAGAATGTGAGGTAACTGGAGGGGAAAAAAAAAACAAAAAACCACAACCAAAAACAAAAAACGGCAGTGGTTTTTCAGCTGGGTGTTATCCTGTAGTCATTTTGATTAAATACATGATTATTGGGTGCTAGAGTGGCTCCTTGGAGGCAAGGATTCTGAGGCTTTGTCTGACATACTTTGGACATGTTGTAAGGAGGGACCTGTCCTTGGAGAGGGACGTCATGCTTGGGATGGTGGAGGGACAGCGCAGGAGAGGAAGACCCTCTCTGAGGTGGATTGATTCAGTGACTAGGGTAATCGCAATGGGTGTATCGGAGACAGTGTGATTGGCACAGAACAGAGCAGGGTTTAGGGCTGTTGTACATAGGGTCGCTATGAGTTGCAGGCGACCTGACGGCACATAACAACAACAAGAAGTCAAAATTTAGAGCACTAGGGGGAGTTCTGGTGGCCTAGTGGCAAGGACCTGCAACTACAATCCCAAAGGCGCACGGTTCGAATCCACCAGATGCTCTGCCGGGGAAGGAGGGACAATTTCCTCCTGTACCAGTCAGATCTGATTTGATGGTACACACACACACACACACACATAATAAAAATTAAAAAAAAAAATTTAAAATTTAGAGCAGTAGCTGCAGGAGAAAAATAAGAGCCCAGTCTCTATTGCCTCAGGAAGAAAGGCTTTGTCTCCTCTCCACATCTGTGGGCACAAAGTCCTTTGTAGTGCCCATCAACAAATTAATAGATAGGGGGGAAAAGTACGGTATATTCTCACAATGAAATACTATGCAGCACTGAAAAACAAGGAACTTGTAAAACTTTACACAACACGGGTAACCCTGGAGGACATTAGGCTGAGTGAAAGATCTCAGTCACAAAAGGACAAATACTGTTTAGTGCCATTGTTGTCAAATGGGAATGACATCAGGGTTGGGGGGGGAACCTAAGAAAAGAGAGAAAAAATTAATGTATACTGCTTTGAAACAGATGAGGGAGAGAACCGTTTACAAGGGATATAGGACTGGGGAGTTCTGGTGGCCTAGTGGCAAGGAGCTGCAACTACAATCCCAGAGGCGCGTGGTTCGAATCCACCAGAAACTCTGCCGGGGAAGGAGGGACAATCTCCTCCTGTACCAGTCAGATCTGATTTGACGGTACACTCACACAAAAATAATAATTTTTTTTAAAAAGGGATATAGGATTAAGTTATTATTATCATGACAGTCGTCCAGAACGAAGGCTGCACAGTGGAGTGGACTTGGGGGGAGGGATTGTATACCAATAAAAGAATTTACTTTTCAAAGAGAAGAGTGAATTGGGGGAAGGAGTGGGCAGGGAGTAAAGTGTAACAATGAATGAATGGAAAACCAAAGTCTCTGCAAACTTTCATTAAAACTAAGTTTTTTAAAAAGAGTGGGGAAAGAGGTTTCAGATCATACGTTTAAATCCTATCAGGACTGTGACTTAGGATTTTATATCCCACCCTAATCCCCTGATTTTTTTATTTGCCAAAAGAACAAACAACTATGTCTTGGAGAAAGTGCAGCCAGAGTGTTCCTTAGAGACAAAGATGATAAAGTTTCAACTCACACACTCCAGGCATGTTGCTAAGAGAGGCTATTCCTTGGAGAGGGGCATCGTGCTTGGAGTGGTGGAAGGTCAGAGCAAAAGAGCAAGATCTTCAACTCAGCGGACGGACACAGTGACTGTTGAAATGGGCTGTAGTGTGTCAGGCGGTGTGAGGATGGCACAGGATAGAACAGGTTTCATCTGTTGTTCATACAATGCTACGGGTCATGCTCACCATCCTTTGAGATCAGATCAGGGCTGTAAACGTCAGATCACATCACAGAGGGCAGTTTTACCATCCCATGATTCCCAAACCACTGAGATACATAACCTAGCCAGGTTGGCACAGAGTTTGGGGAACAGAATTCAACCTGTGACATTTATTTTACACAATTATCTATTCTAGATTTTCCACCTTGCCCCCTGTCCTTCCTGGGGAGACAATCAAGATGTGTTGTGGAAGCGTCTCCTAATAACCCAAGAAGAGGTGAGTTATGAGGTATTTCGATGATCTCATACATTAGGCAGCAAATGACAGACCAGCCAAATGACAGTAGACTGAGCACCAAGACCATTTGTGTAATGTTTGCGAGTATGCTTTTGAAAGAAGTATCTGCATGGGATCAGAGTGTCAATGGCACTTTGAAAGATTATTGGGCACTTGAGGGGGACAATGAGTTTATGACGACGGGGAGGAACGGCTCAGAGAAGGGGGATGAGAATGGTCACACATCTGGAAGAATGTAACCATTATCACTCATCAACATACAGAAATAGTTACATTGATGTCAACTTCGCTGTGAGTCGTCTCAACAACAAAACATGACATGTGATAAAAAAAATCCAAAGGGATAAGGGATGCAATTCCCTTTAGTTCTGATTTTGTATCACCTCATTCTTAGGCTGTACGCATAGTTTCCTGTTCACTGTTACAGCTGCGGCCGTTAATTCCACTAGATGGCGGTCGAACCTTCCTGTTGTGACAGGCAACCCGTATTTCCAAGCTCTGCCAAGAATCTCCCAGTGGAGAGCCAGCCAGCTGGTTGACATTGAGTAGATGCCAAGTCATTTCAGCCCAATGTGTGTCAGGGTAGACGTATACACCTGTGGTTCTCAAGAAAGCAGAGCTGATAGAGTGAATTCACTCGTGATAGCAAACTCTGGTGTAGTACCTACTTGTTCTGCAGTACCTGTTGCACATGGGTGTACTACGGCTTTCAAACACTCCCTGGGTGATGGAAATGGTGTTCCCTAACTCCTCTACAAACTCCATGGGAGAAAGACCTGGAAATTTTCTTACAGTCCAGAAAATCTTACAGGCAGTTCTACTCTTGTCATATGCGGTGTATGGAGCTACTGTGAATTGGAATATACTCCTGGAAACCTAGTAACAACAAATTTAGTCATCTAAGGTGTAACAGAGGAGCCATGCTAGTCTGGTGGGTAAGGAGTTGCTCTACCAAGCCAAAGGCAGGTGGTTCGAATCCACCAGTTACTCCATGGCACAAAGAGGGGCATTCTTCTCCCGTGTCGTGCCGTAGCCTCTGAACACATACTCACGAGTCAGCGCCAGCTAATAGCAATGTTTAAAAAATAGAATTCGTTCGAGTTTCCTGACACATCTTCCCTGGATTCTTCATTCCTTTCCATTAGATCCTGCGGAAGCCTACCGTGACAACATCCGGAGGAAATTCCGGCTCATGGAAGACCGCAACGCACGCCTGGGAGAGTGTGTCAACCTCAGCCATCGGTACACTCGGCTCCTCCTGGTGAAGGAACACTCAAACTCCACATGGGCCAAGCAGAAACTTTTGGCCACGGGCCAGGGCCACACCAGAACCGTGGACCACCTGGCCAGTCCCATCCAGATAGAGACCCTCTTTGAACCAGACGAGGAGAGACCTGAGCCCCCTCATACTGTGGTCCTGCAAGGGGCAGCAGGGATGGGCAAGTCCATACTAGCTCACAAGGTCATGCTAGACTGGGCTGATGGGACGCTGTTTCAGGGCAGGTTTGATTTCCTCTTCTACATCAACTGCAGGGAGATGAATCAAAAGGCTGAGCGAAGCTTGCACGACCTTATCTCCAGCTGCTGGCCGGAGCAGAGCGTACCTCTTCTGGAACTTGTCCGAGTTCCTGAGCGCCTCCTTTTCATCATCGATGGCTTTGATGAGCTCAAGCCTTCTTTCCATCATCCTCAGGGCCCCTGGTGCTTCCCCTGGCAGGAGAAACAGCCCACGGAACTCCTCCTGACCAGCCTTATCAGAAAGAAGCTACTGCCTGAGTCCTCTCTGCTCATCACCACCCGACCCACAGCTTTGGAGAAGCTCCATCGTCTGCTTGAACATCCGCGGCATGTGGAGATCCTGGGCTTCTCCGAGGCAGAGAGGAAGGAGTACTTCTACAAGTATTTCCATAGCATGGAACAAGCCAACCAAGTCTTGAACTTTGTGAGAGACAATGAGCCCCTCTTCACCATGTGCTTTGTCCCCATGGTGTGTTGGGTAGTTTGCACCTGCCTCAAGCAGCAGCTAGAGGATGGAGGCCTTGTAAGACAGACCTCCAGGACCACTACAGCTCTGTACACACTCTACCTTCTGAGTCTGATGCAACCCAAGCCAGGGACCCCGACCCACCAAGCCCCACCCCACCAGAAAGGACTGTGCTCTTTGGCAGCTGATGGTCTCTGGAGCCAGAAGGTCCTGTTTGAGAAACAAGATCTCCAGAAACACGGACTGGATGGGATGGATGTCTCTGCCTTTCTCAACATGAACATCTTCCAGAAGGACATCAACTACGAGAAGTTCTACAGCTTCATCCACCTGAGTTTCCAGGAATTCTTTGCTGCCATGTATTATATCCTGGACAGTGAAGACAGCGTGTTGGGGCCAGAGCAGGATGTGAGTACCCTGTTGGTTGAGTACGGGTCATCAGACAGGAGCTTCTTGGCACCCACTGTCCGCTTCATCTTTGGACTCTTGAATGAAGAAACAAGAAGCTACTTTGAGAAGAATCTTTGTTGGAAGGTCTCGCCTCAAGTCAAGATGGAACTCTTGAAGTGGATTCACAGCAAAGCTCAGAGTGAGGGGTCCACGCTGCAGCAAGGCTCTCTGGAGCTCTTAAGCTGTCTGTATGAGATCCAAGAGGAGACATTTATCCAACAGGCCCTGAGCCCCTTCCAGATGGTCGTGGTCAGTAAAATCACCACCAAGATGGAGCATATTGTCTCATCATTTTGCATGAAGAGCTGCAAGAGTGTCCTGGTGGTGCACTTGTATGGGGTATCCTTCAGTGAAGACGAAGACGATGGAGTGAGAGGGACCTCAGGGTTCCAGCCACCACTGGCACAGTTGTAAGTACTTCCTGGGTTTCAAGTTCAAGCTCTTAACTGGTGGTTCTCAACCTTGGGTGATTTTTTTGCCCTGTAGAGGATGTTGGCAATGTTTGGAGACATTTTTGGTTGTCCTAACTGGGAGAAAGAATGCGACGGACATGAAGTCAAGGCCAGAGATGCTACGTAGTGTCCTATAGTGCATAAAACAGATCCCCATCACAAAGGTGACCTGGTCCCCAGATGTCCACAGTGCCTCAGTTGAGAGTTGAGAGAATAATCTTTGAGATTAAATCTGTCCTCATTTCTGAAGGGGATTTTATGCAATTAACATTTATTATTAAGAGCTGAGAAGGATCCCTGGTGGAATATGATTTACAGGTTAAACTGCCAACAGGCTGATGGTTTAAATCTACCAGCTGCTCCACAGGAGAAAGATGGGAGTCTCCTCTCATAAGGACTTACAGCCTCAAACCTGATAGAACATGTGTTGGAGCAGATTCGATGGTAATTAGTTTGGTGGCATTTTTTTTTTGGAGGAGAGTTATATGTACATGTTGTTGTTGTTATGTGCCGTCGAGTCGTTTGTGACTCATAGCGACTCTATGCACAACAGCCCTAAACCCTGCTCTATCCTGTGCCAACCGCACTGCCTCTGACACACCCATCCCGATTACCCCAGTCACCGAATCAATCCATCTCATAGAGGGCCTTCCCCTCCTACGCTATCCCTCCACCCTCCCAAGCATGATGTCCCTCTCCAAGGACCCATCCCTTTTGGCAACATGTCCAAAGTATGTCAGACGAAGCCCCAGAATCCTTGCCTCCAAGGAGTAGCTTGGTTTAATCCTCTCCAAGATGAATCTGTTTGTTTTCCTGGCAGTCCATGGTACATTCAGTACTCTTCTCCAGCACCACAGCTCAAAGGCATCCACTCTCCTTCTGTCCTCCCTAGTCACTGTCCAACTCTCTGATGCATAACAAGCAATTGCAAAGACCATGGCCTGCATCAGGCGCACCTTAGTCTCCAGAGAGACACCGTTGCTCCTGAGTACATGAGAGAGGTCCCAGCAGCAGACTTTCCCATCGCGATACGCTTTTTGATTTCCTCACTGTACATAGACTTAGTAATATTTGTGGGTTGAATAAGTTTCCCCTTGAAATGGGTACAAGAGTAACTGGAAGAATGGCTCTGGTGGCACGATGGGTTGAACACTGGGATGTCAACCAAAAGGTTGGCAGTTCAAATCTGCCAGCTACTCCGAGGAAGAACAGTGTGGCAGCCTGTTTCTGTAAATACATGCAGCCTTGGAGAGCTCACGACAGTTCTACTCCGTCCTCTTGTTGTAAGAAGGAAATAATTCCGTATTTTTTTTACAAGGCTTTTGACCCAAGTAGAAAAAAATCAGCTGTGTTCTGCTCAAAGATGGTAGCCAACCACCTTACCTTGAACGTGTGTCACTCTCAAGGGTCCGGCCAAAAATGCAATCTCCCACATCAATCTCCTGAAACTCTCAAGAGGTGGGATTTTAGGAGGGCAACATTAATACTGCAAGTCTTGTCAGTAAATAAATGTACATACAGCATTTTACTACATTAAATGTTATTGCTGATGATACATTAAACTTAGGAGTAAGGAAAATAGCGACCCAGGGTGATGCCCTGATCCTCACTGCTAATGTGAGAAGACTTTTTGATCTGGTAAAGGTTGCCCCTATGGTTATCTCTGTACTTTGTGAGATGCCTTTGTGTCGCAATCTGCCCAACTTTTATTCCCAAAAATTAGATGGGTAACAACCTTAGAAAATTAAAACTTAGAGAAAAAAATTATCACTGATGGGTCTTTAGAATAACCGGTTCTCATGTCCATAGATGGAAAACCCGTAAATCTTAGTCATTGGCCTATTGAGCAATTACATTTTCAGAGACATATAGTGTCTAATGAGCAGAAGGAAAACAGACAGATTCGTCCCGGAAAGGGTTAAACCGGGTGGCTCCTTGGAGGCAAGGATTCTGAGGCTCCGTCTAACATACTTTGGACATGTTGTGAGGAGAGACTGGTCCTTGGAGAGGGACATCATGCTTGGGAGGGTGGAGGGACGGCGCAGGAGAGGAAGGCCCTCTATGAGGTGGATTGATTCAGTGACTGGGATAATTGGGATGGGTGTGTCAGAGGCAGTGCGATTGGCACAGGACAGAGCGGAGTTTAGGGCTGTTGTACATAGGGTCGCTGTGAGTCGCAAGCGACTCGACGGCACATAACAACAACAATGAACAAAAAAATGGGACATGGGGGCACAGAGCCATGAGTGTCTCTCTGAGAGGGCCAGAGGGAGTGAGATTAGCACAGTCCCTCACCAGATAGCAGATAAAGATCACATAGCCCAGGCCCATGGTGTCTCCAGAAACACAATAGCAGCAAGAGGTTCATTTATTCATTGTTTACTCACAGACTTTGGTACTGAGAATGGGGTCCACTAGGTAAGTAAGTTGGAGAATGGGGAAGGCAAAGAATATCACCCAATGAAAATCTAGGTTTTAGCCCAGAAGTCCCAAGGTATCATTTCTCAGTTCATCCAGCCTCTGGTGTCAGTTCAGCTGCACAAATTCAAGAAGCCTCTGGTTTCCTCAGTCATCCAGTAAGGTTTGCCTCAGAGTAATTATAAGTCAACTTCTCTTTCAAATGTCCAGCAAGAATAGCAAAATCTTTAACAGAGGTCAGCACAAATGGAAGAAGCCTCAGGTCACACCTTGTCACAGTTTCAACACCACAGTCTCTCTACCACCATCACCAGGGTCTCACCACCAAGGTCTCCCTCAAGCCATGACAGCTGAGAGTCTAGCTCTTCAATGTGGGAAGCACTGTTTCTCTTATCCTAGTCCCACAGCTGTTGATGATTTGTAAGGCCATGTGTCTGCAGTTACCTGGACACCAGAGGGCGCTAAAGTAATGGCTTTTATAAAAAAGCCAACACTGTGGATAGCATCAGAAATTTTTGGGTATCCTTGATTTTTAATTTGTTTAACACCAACAGATCTTTATGTTCAAAGTTGTTTCCTTCAAGAATTAATTCATCTTTCTGGGCGTGTGATGTTGAAGAAGCAATACCTAGAGTCATCTGATCCCTATGGATGCATTTCTCACCTGTTGTTGTTGTTCTTATGTGCCATCGAGTCACTTGTGACTCATAGCAACCCCATGTACAACAGCTCTAAACCCTGCTCTATCCTGTGCCAATCTCACCACCTCTGACACATCCATCCTGACTACCCCAGTCACTGAATCAATCCACCTCATAGAGGGTCTTTCCCTCCTGCGCCGTCCCTCCACCCTCCCATGCATGATGTCCCTCTCCAAGGCCCGGTCTCTTCTTACAACATGTCCAAAGTATGTTAGACGGAGCCTCAGAATCCTTGCCTCCAAGGAGCCACCCGGTTTAACCCTTTCCAGGATGAATCTGTTTGTTTTC
>NW_006399958.1:3095477-3096111 GCF_000299155.1 Elephantulus edwardii
AGGAAGTGTTAAATTTCAACAAGGGACCTGCTCTCCTAAATAATGATCCTCATGGGGAAATGAGCACACTCGGACCTCATCTTGTAATGAAATTCCAATGTAATGTCCTAGTTCATGTTCAATATCTGGCTACGAGAGTGCCAACTGTAGCCCCGGTACCTTTCTGTTTCATCCAAAGCGGCTTCTTTCTCTTTCCAACGAGACTGAGTTCAACATTGACTTAATTGAGTTCCCTCTGCAAGGTTCACAATAAATATGTGTCCCTTCAGAAAGATGTCGATATTTTCTAGAATGTGGACAGTCTGGTTGCTGAGAATGGTCTTCATTCTAATGGTTTGTGTGGCAAAGGGCACTGCCATTCATACTGTGTGAGAATCCCAAGTTATGATCTTGTGGTAACTGCTAACATGTTCAAAGATTCTATTTCCCAACAACGTTACAGGCCAACATATACTTTGGCCAGAGACAACAGAGTCTATACAGCAAATAACATAGGGCCTTTGTGATGATGATGTTGTTGTTGTTGTTGTTATGTGCCGTCGAGTCGTTTGCGACTCATAGCGACCCCATGCACAACAGCCCTAAACCCTGCTCTATCTTGTGCCAATCGCACCGTCTCCGACACTCCCATCCC
>NW_006399958.1:3097046-3098110 GCF_000299155.1 Elephantulus edwardii
GCTTCCTCCCGGGGTCCTCAGTTTGCATTTGTCTCTCTTTCCTGCCTTCTGAGCTTTGTTTGGGGCCAAACCCAGCTCTTTTGGTCTCACAGTAGATCGTCCTGAGAATCTTGAGAAGTATGTCACAAATGTCATTGCTTCATTTTGATTGCTGTTGTTGTTAACTGCCATCGAGTTGTAGACAACTCATAGGGACCCTATGAACAAAATACCTGAACACTTGTATAACTTCCGTCGTTTCTTCAAGTTCATAGTTTCCAGAGGCAAGCTATTTCAGGGTGGATGCCACTCCTGCTTCCAAGCTTGTTTTAATTGAGGAGCTCCACCAAACCCTGTTTACACCTTGGGTAACCATTATCGCATTTGGCTCGTCAATGTCACAGTGTTTAGCATCACAGCAACCACAAGTTACCTCGGTACAGCAAATGAACAGATCAGTGCTGTATCACTTAGAAGAATGTTTGACCAAAAACAATTAAAACCTTCCTTCCACATTCCTCCACTGGCAAACATTCCCATTGGCTCTCACTCTCCAAAGCAGCCGTTTAAGAGCAGTATTTAAAAAAAAATTTAAATGTCAAATACAAAAGTAATACAACAGTGTTTTAAAACCCCCATTCTGACCTAGAATCAACACTTGGTCCTCTTTTTTCATCTATATCCTCGATCTCACCTCACCCCACAGATGACTATTTTGAAGCAAATTTCAGATATTTCATTCTTAACTACTTTAAAGATTTTTAAAAAGAAAATAAAATGTCATTATTGTATAATTATTGAATGCTTCAAACATACACGAGTTCTTTGATCACCATGTCAGTATGCTGAAATGTCACCAACTGTATAGTATTTCCCACTCCCCAGATGCTATGTTCAAATCAAGATCCTAATAAATTACGTATGTTGGCTCAGGGATCTGGAGAACGACCACTTGGCCAACTGACTGGAAGAGATCGATATTTGTTCCTATCCCAAAGAAAGGCGACCCAACCAAATGTGGAAACTACAGAACAATCTCACTGATTTCACATGCAAGCAAGATTTTACTGAAGATTATCCAAAAA
>NW_006399958.1:3103391-3104068 GCF_000299155.1 Elephantulus edwardii
TAATTTTTAAAAAAAAAAGACCAGATGAACTTAATAACCGGGCCCCCATCTCTCTCTTCCCGTCCCAGGCTGAAGAGATGTAGAGTATCCAGCTCAGGCTGCCAGGACCTGGCCGCGGCCCTGATGGTCAACAGGAACCTCGTCAGGATGGACCTCAGCTGCAACCAGCTTGGGCTGGCCGGCGTGAAGCTGCTCTGTGAGGGGCTCCGGCACCCTACATGCAGGCTGCAGATGATCCAGTGAGTCCCCTCCGCTTCCTCCGGACACCCCCACTCTACTGTCTGTGTGTATGTATACAGTGTGTCTGTGTCTGTATGTGACACAACAGATCATACATGCATCCGCCTGGCCATGTCTGCGCATGCAATCCCACGGACAAGCGCTGGTTGTGCAAAGTGCGCCACTGCGCACAGAAACATCCCAGTGGAAACCCATCAGCTCCGTGGAGGAACAAAGCCCCCGCAGGCCTGCTCTTGGAAAGCTTTCAAAGCAAACAAAACACCCTCCACAGTTAGGCAATCAACACGCAGCGACCCTGAAGGACAGGATGGAGCTGCCCACCGGGTTGGTCAGGCTATAAATCTCTAGGGAATTTTATGGTGCCACTGTTGTAGAATGAGGCTGACATTGGGATGGGGGTAGGACTGAGAAAAACGGGATAAATTATGTTTACTGCA
>NW_006399958.1:3104168-3105443 GCF_000299155.1 Elephantulus edwardii
TACAGAGGGTCACTATGAGTCGCAGGCGACTCGACGGCACATAACAACAAACAACAACATGTTGGCTCAGATTCCGTTTTCTCAACATATAGTGCATTTAATTGCTACATCTGGTCTCAAACTTATTGTCATTGAATCAGAACCGGCTGGTAGGCTGAATCTCCAGTAGGTTTTTCAGAAGCTGTAAATCACACGTGTCAGACAAAGCCTCAGAATCCTTGCCTCCAAGGAGCAACCCGGCTTCACCGTCTTCAGGACAAATCTGTTTATTTTCCTAGCAGTCCATATTCAACACCACAGCTCAGCGCAGGAGAGGAAGACCCTCGATGAGATGGACTGATTCAGTGACTGGGGTAATGGAGGGCAGGTGTGTCAGAGATAGTGAGATTAGCACAGGATAGGGCAGAGTTTAGGGCTGTTGTACACAGGGTCGCTATGAGTCAAAGGTGACTTGATGGCACATAACAACAACAAAATCACACATGGAAGAGATTGTCCATCTTTCTCCCGTTCAACTTTCAGTTCTGTCTGTTGTGAGATGATCCCTTGAGAATTGACACTACCAGTAACCCTAAACTCACAGGCTGTCTTTCTGTTCATGCAGGGCAGAGAGGAACATCCTACCCAACGCCTACAGTGAACATCTGGCTGCCGCTCTGTGCACCAACCCTAATCTGGTAGAGCTGGTTTTGTGCCGAAATGCTCTGGGAAGCCAGGGGGTGAAGATGCTGTGCCAAGGACTCAGACACCCCAACTGCAAACTTCAGAATTTGAGGTGAGTCCAGGTGAGGTGGTCTCTTCTGAGGACCCCTTACCACCATCCCTTGATCAATGTCTAGGGCTGAGTTCACTGAAGAAGTAAAACCAATGATGAAAAATCTGTCTGTAAATCTCCCTACTTGTATCTGTTTGGAAGCAGGCGTGGCATCCACTTCCTAAACAACGTGCCTCCGGAAATGCCGTGAACTTTGATGAATATCAATAGTTGTAGAGGGGCTTCTAGCCTTTTGTTCATAAAGTTGTCATGAGTCGTGCTCGACCTGAAGGCAATCAACAACAACAACATCTATCAACAGACCTATCTAGATCTTCAGCTAGGTCTAGATGGATGAAGAAAAACTTGAAGTTGTCAATGATTTCATTTTACTTGGATCCACAATTAACATCTGTGGTAGCAGCAGTCAAGAAATTCGAAGATGTCACCACAACAAGATAAAGGTAAATAATACAATAGAAAAATGGGCACAAGGGAGCTCTGGTAGCCTAGTGGCAAGA
>NW_006399958.1:3105908-3107761 GCF_000299155.1 Elephantulus edwardii
ATTATTATGTGTGCCGTCAAATCAAATCTGACTGGTACAGGAGGAGATTTGCCCTTCCTTCTCCAGCAGAGCATCTGGTGGATTTGAACTGCACACCTCTGGGATTGAAGTACAGTTTTTTGCCACTAGGCTATCAGAGTTCCCTACATTCTAGGATTTTTATTTATAATGATGATGATGATGATATGTGTTTATTATTATTGTTGTTGTTATTATTATTATTTTATGTGTGCCGTCAAATCAGAACTGACTGGTACAGGAGGAGACTGTCCCTCCTTCTCCAGCAGAGTATCTGGTGGATTTGAACCGCGCACCTCTGGGATTGCAGTGTGGCTTCCTGCCACTAGGCCACCAGAGCGCCATTCTAGTTTTTTTAAAAAAATTTGCTATTTTTTGTGTGTGTGTGCACCGTCAAATCAGATCTGACTGGTACAGGAGGAGATTGTCCCTCCTTCTCCAGCAGAGTGTCTGGTGGATTTGAACCGTGTGCCTCTGGGATTGCAGTGCAGACAGTCTAGATATTTGTTATAAATGGAATCCTGTCCTACACTGTCTGGCCTCTTGTGTCTGACTTCTTTTTCAGTTGCAAGGTTCAGTCAGGTGTTAGATGCATCGTCTTTGGGGAGGGTGGCTTAATACTCCATTGTATGTACCCATTGTGTGTGGCCCTGCTCTCAACTGCCATTGGTTGTTTCACCCTGAGGCTACTGTGGAGAGGGCTGCAGAAAACACATGGAGGAACACATAGCTTCATTCCTGCTGCCCCCTTCCCTTGAGGGATATACCAAGGGTGGGATTACTAAATCATTTGGTACTTTTGCTGCTGTTATTGTTTTTACATGCTGCTGAGTCAACTAGAACTCATAGCACCCTTATAAAACCACAGATCATGCACTGTAATCCCAGAGGTACATGGCTTGAATCCACCGCATGCTCTGCTGGAGAAGGAGGGACAATCTCCTCCTGTATCAGTCAGATCTGATTTGACGGTACACACAAAAAATAATAAAGTTTTACTGCAATCCCAAAGGTACACGGTTCGAATCCACCAGATGCTCTGCCGGAGAAGGAAGGGACCATTTCCTCCTGTACCAGTCAGATCTGATTTGACGGCACATGCACAAAAAATAACAAAATTGTTTTTAAAAAGGAAAAAAATAATAAATTTTTAAAAATTAAAAAACCCACAGATCGCCTTTTCCAGAGACGCTGTGTAGAGGCATTCAAAATAGCACAGCGCCTGACACACAGTTATAAGCTGTCCTCCAACACAGCCTCTAACAAAATTAGGCTGTCCTGAACCCCTGGTAACAGAATTATTTACCTTTATACTAAGAAGGTAGGAAAAGCACTAAAATCTGCTTGTGGTGTGTGCCTGGGCTGACTAAGAGGGGTTTGAGCTGTGAGACCTAAAGTTCTCATGAGGTTGTCAAAAACAAAAAATCAAAAGTGTCAGCAGAGCTTAAGGTCTTTCCGTGTGTGCCAAGTGTGTCCGTGACAGGATCAAGCATGCTTTCCTTACTGGCGAGAAGAAAATTGTTGTGAAAATACTGAAGGCACAAGCACAAAGTCAGAAAGCTAAATAAAAAATGGTGCATCTTTAATAAAAGAAAAATATTTTTTAAAAAAAACACCCACAGATCAAAACCTTGCTCCCTCCTGTGCCATGCTCACTATCTCTGTCATCCTGAAGCCAACTGTTAAAAACACCAGTTCCAGGCGGCGTGCTGGGGTCCAGGAACGGCTGTTTGTTGTTTTGGGTTTCCCGGCTTCTCTGGGGCTTCCCTAATTCACGTCTTCCCTGTGAGTTGCTGCCTGGTAAAGAAGAAGCCATGGCACTGCGAGTCACCAGG
>NW_006399958.1:3111656-3114478 GCF_000299155.1 Elephantulus edwardii
CAGTGTGAGTCAAACTGGCAAATAAATAACCCTGTCCCATTGCTGTCAATTTACATTTTTTGATTAATAAATTTTGTTATGGCTTTTGCTGTGAAAAAAAAAAAAAACACCAGTTCCTCCTGTTTGGAAGCAATCCACCACTTGACTTATATTCATGGCACTTTTCTAATCCATCTTGTTCAGGGTCTTCCTGTCTCCTCTGACCCTCCGCCTTTCCCAGTCTGATGTTTTGTCTTCTCAAGGACAGGGCCTCTCCCAGCAACACGCTCAAAGTACGTGAGAGGAAAAAGGTTTCACCATTTTGCCTCGGAGAAGCATGCTGGCTCTTAAGTCCTCTGCCACAGATTTGTCTGTTAAGAGGCTGCCAGTGTGAGAGGTTGAGTGAGCACTCTTCTCTAACACCACAGTTCCAAGGCACTAACTTATCTAAACCTTCCCAACTCACTGTCTGACTTTCATGTGCATACAACTACCGTGGCCTCGATCAGGTGTATCTTAGTCTTTCAATGATCATGGAATTTTTATGGTACTTGGTTTTTTTCAATTTTATTATTTTGTCTGTGCATATCATCAAATTGGATCAGACTGGTACAGGAGGAAACTGTTCCTCTATGCTACTTGTTTTGACCAATTACCAAGCCTCTGCCCTCACCTCACACTGAACTACTGTTGTGCTATAGTGCTTCAGTGATAGTTGTGGTTGTTGTTGTGTGCCGTGGAGTCACCTGTGACCCATAGCAACCCTATGTATGGCATTTCTGAAGCCTGCCCTGTCCTGAGCCAGTCTCACTAATTCCCACACACCAATCCCTATTGCCTCAGTTACTGTATCAACCCATCCCAACGAGCTGTTATGTGCTGTCGAGTTGCTTGCAACTTATAGCCATCCTATGTCCAACAGCCCTAAACCCTGCTCTATCTCCTGCCAATCTTACTGTCTCCCACACACGTATCCCCATTATCCCAGTGACAGAATCAATCCATCTCATCGAGGGTCTTCCTCTCTTGCGCTGTCCCTCCACCTTCCCAAGCATGATAGCCCTCTCCACGAACCAGTCCCTTCTTACAACATGTCCAAAGTTATGTCAGACAAAGCCTCAGAATCCTTGCCTCCAAGGAGCAGCCCGATTTAACCCTCTCCACGATGAATCTGTTTGTTTTCCTAGCAGTCCATGGTACATTCAATACTCTTCTCCAGCACCACAGCTCAAAGGCATCAATTCTCCTTCTATCCTCCCTAGTCATTGTCCAACTCTCTGATGCATAGCAAGTAATTGCAAAGACAACTGCCTGTATCAGGTGCACCTTAGTCTCCAGACTGACATCGTTGCTCCTCAGTACTTTGGAGAGGTCTCTGACAGCAGACTTTCCCAATGCAATTCGTCTTTTAATTTCCTGGCTGCTGGTGCCAAGAGTGTTGATTGTAAAGCCAATCTCATCGAGTGCCCAAGCTGAATATTGACTCATCTATTTGTCTCGTGAAAGGAAGCTCCTTGATGGATATGAGTCTTGTTCATCTCTGTAGTTTTACTGACACGGGTGAGTTTGTGTTGGGTAAAGAGATATCAGGGTGTAGAAAACAATATGACCCCTTTGTCAACCTCTCTTTCTTCCCAAGGTTGCGCAAGTGTCACCTGGAGGCTGGTGCTTGTCAGGAGATGGCATCTGTACTCAGCACCAACCAGCACCTGCTGGAGTTAGACCTGACGGGCAACGCACTGGAGGACTTGGGGCTGAGGCTGTTGTGCCCAGGGTTGAAGCACCCAGCGTGCCGTCTACAGACGTTGTGGTGAGCTGTTGGCGGGGGATGGGGCAGCACAAGGGGCAGGTTTCCTCACGTTATGTTGAATGAGTGGTGGTCTCAAAGTGTGTTCCAAAAAAAAAACACCACCCAACTTCTCTGGCTGCTTGTTCGGGAAACTCATCTCAAAGTTGTTGTTGTTGCTTGCGGTCAAGTCAAGGTGGACTCACAGGGGACTCAATGAACCAAAGACCTATTGCCTTTTCCATAGCTATCGTTGTTTCTCCAAGTTCATAGAGTTTCCAGAGGCATGTGGTTTAGGAAGTGGATGCCGCTCCTGCTTCCCAACCTATTTTACATCTAGGAACTCCACCAAACACTGTCCACTATGAGAAACTATTCTGGTATTTGATACCCCAATGGTACAAGGTTCAGCATCACAGAAAACCCAGGTTACTTCATACAGCACATTGACAAAGAGTGATGTACAATGTGGAAGAGTGTTGTTCCTCCAGATAAAACAGCACTCGTCTCATTTAGCAGCGGATAAGTGTTGTCTAGTCAAATATGACTCAGACTAAGCTTTGCACAAAAGACCTGAACTCTGTTCTATAACTAACATCATTTCTGTGCATTTCTAAGAGAGTTTGTAAAGTTTCCAGAATCGGCATCTAGGTTAGGAAGTGGATGCCACTCCTGCTTCCCAGCATCATACATCTCAAAGTAGCCTGAGATAAAAGCGAAGTTGCTGGCTTTTTCCAAAACCAAGCCAGTTACGGTCACTCGATTCTGACTAGAAAAAAGTCCAGCGGCAGCATGGGACTCAAGCATAACTGGGGACTGCATGGACGCTCTCTCCCTCTGCCTCTTTTTATATTGGTCTCCTAGGATGACCGCAGCAACACTGAGGGACTTCAAAAATCAAACTTGCAGGGGAGCTCTGGTGGCCTAGTGGCAAGGAGCTGCAACTACAATCCCAGAGGCGCACGGTTTGAAGCCACCAAATGCTCTGCCGGGGAAGGAGGGACAATCTCCTCCTGTACCAGTCAGATCTGATTTGACGGTACACACACAAAAATAA
>NW_006399958.1:3114883-3116953 GCF_000299155.1 Elephantulus edwardii
TTATTATTCATTTTAATGAAAATTTACAGACTTTGGATTTCCATTCATTCATTGTTACACTTTTCCCCCTGCCCACCCCTCCCCCCGAGTTTGCTCTTCTCTTTGAAAAGTAAAAGAAAAATTCATCCACTGGTATACAACCCTTCCTCCAGGTCCACTCCACTATGCAGCCTTCGTTCTGGACTCCTCTCATGACAATAATACCTAATCACATATCCTTTTTAAACAGTTCTCTCTCATCTGTTTCAATGCAGTATACATTATTGAACCCACCTTTCTCAGTCTCCCCCCAACTCCGATGTCAGTCCTGTTTTACAACAGTGGCACCATGCAGTATTTGTCCTTTAGTGACTGACATATGTCACTCCGCATAATATCCTCCAGGATCACCCATTTTGTATAATATTGCATGAGTTCTTTGTTTTCCAATGCTACATAGTATTCCACTGTGTGAGTATACCACAGCTTTTCTATCCATTCGTTTGTTGATGATAAAAGCCTGGGTTTTCATTCATTCATCGTTGCATGTTTTCTTCCCTTTCCCTCCTTTCCTCTCACCAGCCCACTCTGCAATGTACCTCCTATTCTAGATTGTACATGTAATAACTAACTGTACATTTCTTTAAACAGTTCTTCTCCTCCTCCGTTCCAATGTTCATAATTGATCCACTCTTTTCCTATCCTCTCCCCAACCCCCCCGTGTCAGTCCTATTTTATAACACCAGTGTTACAGTATTTTTGTCCTTTTGTGACTGAGATATTAGACTCATCATGCTGTCTTCCAGGCTCACCCACGCTGTGTGGTGTTTTACAAGTTTGTTCTTTCCCAACGCTGCGGAATCATCCATTACGCGAATGGGTCACAGTTTTTCTATCCATTCGCTTGTTGATGGTGCGTGAGCTGCTTCCAACTCTTTGCTATTTGAACAATGCAGCCATAAACATGGGTGTCTAGACTTCGACTGTTAAGATGGTTTGTTGTTTTTTTTTTAAGATGGTTTTATGACATGTAACAGAACCCTGACCACTGAGGAACTTTACAGCCTCCCATAAGGAAACGTCGCTTCCTGGAACACTAGGGAAGTAGACAATGCTTAGAAAAGAATTAAAGGACTGGTAGAACCACTCTGGAAGGTTGTATGGCGCTTTCTCAAAAAGTTGCAAATAGAAATACCATTTGACCCAGCAATTCCACTATTGGGAATATACCCCAAAGAGACCACAACTGACATCCAAGCAGATATACGCACACCCATGTTTATCGCGGCTTTGTTCACAACAGCAAAGAGTTGGAAACAACCTAAGCGTCCATCAACAAATGAATGGATAGAGAAGCTGTGATATATTCACACAATGGAATACTATGCAGCATTGAAAAACAAGGAACTCATGCAATAGTATACAATATGTGTGAACCTGGTGGACATTATGCTGAGTGAAATATCTCAGTCGCAAAAGGAAAAATACTGTATAATTCCAGTGTTATAAAACAGAACTGACTGGGAGTTGGAGGAAAACTAAGAGGGGATAAATAATGTACAAGGCATTGAAACAGGAGAGGGAGAGAACTGTTTAAAAGGAATATATGATTAGGTATTTAAACAAACATAGAGAGAGTTCTGTTGACCTAGTGGACAAAAAGTTATGCTACCAATCCCAAAGTGGGTAATTTTAATCTGCGGCCCTCAAGCCTGATTTAAATTGTTTTCTGTCAAAAAAAAAAAAATTGAATTCTGTCAAACATTCTTCTAGGTGGTATAGCCCTGGTCTGTGTATTGCTGTACAGAGGTCACTTGTGGTTGCTGTGATGCTGAACACTGTGACACTGATGTGCCAAACATAATCATAGTTACCCAGGGTGGACAGTGTTTGCTGAAGCTCCCTGATGAAAACAAACTTGGAAGCAGGGGTGGCATCCACTTCTGAAATAGCTTGTCTCCAGAAACTCTATGAACTTGGAGAAATAATGAAAGTTATACAAGTGTTCAGATCTTTTGTTCACAGGGTCCCTTTGAGTCGTCCAGGACTTGACAGCACTTAACAACAACAATTATTCGCATGACAAGAGTC
>NW_006399958.1:3118168-3120283 GCF_000299155.1 Elephantulus edwardii
TGCACTGCAATCCCAGAGGTGTGCGGTTCGAATCCACCAGAAGCTCTGCTGGAGAAGGAGGAACAATCTCCTCCTGTACCAGTCAGATCCGATTTGATGGTACACACACAAAATTAAAATTAAAATAAAACAAAATAAATTTTTTTTTAAAAGTTAAACGGCCACCTTGACTCAAAGCAGCGGATTCCCGAAAGCTGCTCACCCACCAGTGTGCGAGATCATATCATAACAACGTGTTGTGTTGGATCCCATGCAGGTTGAAGATCTGTCACCTCACCGCTGTGGGCTGTGAAGACCTGGCCTCTGCCCTCAGCAGGAACCAGAGCCTGAGAGAGCTGGACCTCAGTTTGAACGACTTGGGGGATCCTGGGGTGCTGCTGCTGTGTAAGGGTCTCAGCCACCCCACCTGCAAACTTCAGACCCTCCGGTGAGTTCCTCTCTTGCCACCACAACGGTGAGTCCAGATCCTTCAGGCCTCCGCATCTCTGGGGTCCTATCTCCTGGACTCTTTTCAAAGGATCCTGCCGCAGGACCTTTGCACGGCAGATTTTCCTTACTGAAGGGCTCACTAGCTGTGCTTGACTCCTTGTCTGAGGTGAAAAATATATCACACACACCAAAAAAACCCCATTCTCATTTACTTTGGGTGATGTCACAACACACTTGACAAGAGAGAGTCATCAAGAAAGAGGAAGAACTTCCATAAGACATAGTTTGGAGGGAGCTTTGCTGGCTTAGTGGCAAGAAGCTGCACTGCAATCCCAGAGGTGCGCGGTTCAAATCTACCAGATGCTCTGCTGCAGAAGGAGAGGGCAATCTCCTCCTGTACCTGTCAGATCTGAGTTGACGGTACACGCACAGAAAATAATAAAATAAAATAAGTTTTTTAAAAAAAGACACAATTTGAGAAAGTGGCTACCACTCTGAGATGCATCAACTGGGAATCAAACCTGGGTCTTCCTGTTGCAGCAGGGACTGTAGATCTTGGCAAAAGACGGTGATTAGGAGAGGGACCGCACTCCATACCCAAAAGACTGTGGAATTGGTCTGAATCATCTTTCTTTTTCCTCTTCCTCCTCTCAGCACCCCATAAACACTCCTGAAAGATGTCTGACCATGGAAAGCATCTTATTCTCGTTTTGTTTTTTGGGGGGGTCCCTTCTTTCCAGGTTGGGCATTTGCCGGCTGGGCTCTGCAGCCTGTGAAGGCCTCTCCACCCTGCTCCAGACCAACCACCACCTCCGGGAGCTGGACCTGAGCTTCAATGACTTGGGGGACCCGGGCATGGGGCTGCTGTGCGAGGGTCTGCGACACCCCACCTGCCGGCTCCAGAAACTCTGGTGAGCAGACGGGGAGCCGGGCCGGGACAGGGTGGCTGCTGGGGTGACATGTCTCCTCGTCCTTCTGTTCCACTTCAGGGCTGCCCTTCCATCCCTGGGAGCCCTGGGGGCACAGAATAGGGCTGCTAACAGGTCAGAGGTTTGAGCACACTTGCTGCTCGGCAGAAAGCCGTAGGAATTATCCCCCCATAAACCTTATTATTTTTTAGTTGGGACTGACTCATCGTCGACCCTCCAGCTGGTTTTCAGAGGGAGTTAATCGTCCAGGAGGAGACCGCCCATCTTTCTCCTTGGAGCAGATGGTGGATTTGAACTATACACCTTTGGGTTGGCAGCACAATTCCTTGGGGAGCACCAGGGCTCCCCTCCATAAAGACTTACAGTGCTGAAAACCCGCTGGTGGCTCAGGGTATGTCGGAGCCCGCTCAGTGGCAGTGGATGGAGGCTGGGTTTTCTCTTTTGTTAGAAGGTCGCTGAGATGGGAGATTGACGAAGGAGAAGGAGAGGGAGAGGTCATGAAAGAAAGCCCAAGTTATAACAAACAGATAAAACCTTGAAGCCTTGAGCTCCTCAGAGAGAGCTCCCTTCGCCTGCTGTTTTCGTGAATATAAAACAAACAAACAAAAAAACCGACAAACCACAACCACCCCTAAGGGCAATTCCATCAAGTGGATTTCAACCCATGGAGACTCCACAGGGCAGAGGAGAATATGTCTGACTAAAGATTTCCTTTGATAGAGTAAATCAAAGAGGTCTGTGTAGATCATAACAAACT
>NW_006399958.1:3121217-3122290 GCF_000299155.1 Elephantulus edwardii
ATGGGAGTGTCAGAGGCAGTGCGATTGGCACAGGACAGAGCAGAGTTTAGGGCTGTTGTACATAGGGTCGCTATGAGTCGCAAGTGACTCCATGGCACATAACAACAACAACAACAACAAATCCTCTTATTTCTAGAACCTTAGGATTCGAACCTAAACCCAAGAACTCAAAATTCTCTGTACTACCATTACACCACATTCTATAGTAAGGTCAGCTAAATAAGCTACCGGGCCCATACTCCGAAAATGTTGGTTTCAACCCTTCCCGTACTAATCAACCCACTAACATATTTACTAATCTTAACAACACTAATATCAGGATCTATACTTACCATGTTTAGCTCCCACTAATTAACAGCATGATTAGGCCTAGAAATAAATCTATTTACCATCATTCCATTTCTCATCAATCCTCATAACCCCCGATCAACTGAAGGCACCACTAAATATTTCCGCATCTGTACTCCTAATAATATCCGCCCTAATCAATTTCATAAATTCAGGTCAATGATCCATTATAAATTTAACTAATCCCATTGCCTCACTTCTCATACTAACCGCCCTGCTAATAAAACTAGGAATAGCCCCCTTCCACTTCTGAGTTCCAGGAATACTTCAAAGCACCTCTCTCAATCAACAGGAATAATTCTCCTTACATGACAAAAATTAGCTCCAATTTCTATCCTTTATCAAATCGCACCATCAATTGATCACGATATCCTTCTAGGCTCTGCCATTCTATTTATTATAACTGGAGGTTGAGGAGGCCTCAACCAAACACTAATCCGAAAGATCATAGCCTATTCGTCAATTGCCCACCTAGGATGAATAACCACTATTATCATCTACAACCCAGAATTACCCGGAGGGTTTCTGAAGCTGTAAATCTTTCCCCTTGTTATTACGGTTTGAGTGAACATGTGCAGAGGTGGTTGGTATTCCAGGCAGTCAGTGCCATGTGTTTTGAGGTTATATCAAGAACAAACAAACTAGGGGAGCTCTGGTGGCCTAGTGGCAAGAAGCTACAACTACAATCCCAGAGGTGCGTGGTTCGAATCCACCAGATGCTCTGC
>NW_006399958.1:3124490-3125400 GCF_000299155.1 Elephantulus edwardii
TTTTTTTTTAAAAGACAAGGGTCCAGATTAAAAGGTACACTGCAGAAAGGACTGGAGGAGAGGGAGGAGAAGGGGGAAGGGAGGAAATTGTGCAACAGTGAATAAGTACTTTTTAAAAAAGAAAGTGAACTGGGTGAGGAAGAAGCAGGGGAGCGAGGAAAATGGGCAGCAATGAATGAATGAAAATCCAACTTTTTTGTCAACTTTCGTTAAAATCACAATTAAAAGAAAAACAAAGAAATACATTTTAAAAATCTCAACTGTCCCTCCAGTTAAAATCCCACACTGGGGACACGTTATCTCTGTCAGGGGAATGAGAGGAGATTAGCATAGCTGTGCCTTGAGCCAGTCTCTTTATGTGCATACCTTGTGCATACCTTGTTTTATTGCACTTCACTCAATTGGCCTTCACAGATAGCTTTTTACAGATTGAAGGCAATTTGTGGCGGCCCTGCTTCTAGCTAGCCTCTTGATGTCATTTCCCCAACAGCCTTTCGTCACTTCCTGTCTCTGTGCCACTTTGTTCAGTCATTCCCACAAAGTGTGCAACCCCTCAGGTGAGGCCCGTCTGCACAGTCGCCCTTGGTGTTTCTCTAAAAACGTATTGTTGTTGCTATGTGCCACTGAGTGGCCCGCGACTCATAGCAACCCTACGTACAACAGACCTAAACCGTGTTCTTATCAACCACTGACAGTCTAGGATTGGCTTGGGCTGAGTACAGCTTGGTCTTGATTCTCTGAAAAGAAACCTTTTTTTCTTTTTATTAATTTTAATGAAAGTTTACAGAGACTTTGGATTTCCATTCATTCATTGTTGCACCCTTCTCCCTGCCCACCCCTCCCCTCCCCAGTTTGCTCTTGTCTTTAAAAAGTAAAAAATAAAAAAATAAAATTCTTTCATTGTTATACA
>NW_006399958.1:3130424-3133524 GCF_000299155.1 Elephantulus edwardii
TTTGGAAGCAGGAGTGGCATCCACTTCCTAAATCACATGACTCTGGAAACCCTATGAACTTTGATAGAAGTCGATAGCTGTAGAGGGACTTCAAGCCTTTTGTTCATAGGGTCGCTATGAGTCGTGCTCGACTCAAAGGCAATCAACAACAAATGCAAAAACTTCTTTCACGTGGCTACGTGTTCATCTTAAAAAGGACATGAATTTAAAAAAAACAAACCCAAAACCCAAACACACACTTTTCCAATCACTGTGTTTTTGTTATGTGCAAATAAATTGACTACAACTTCTAGAGACGCTATGGAAAATAAAAAAAAAGGGAATTAAGTGTCACTCAGCTGACTCCAACGCGTGGTGCCCATGCTGTGGGTCGGGTGGAAGCGTGCTCCGTGGGCTGCCAATGGCTGATGTGTCGTGGTGCCTGTGGAAAAGGGGGCAGACTGTGAGGGGCTGACCAGGCACTGTAGACACATTCATCAGTGGCCAGTTTATGTTATTCAACAAAGTTCAACCAAAGATCTATTTTATTTACTGCAGTGGTGGTAGAAACATCAATCATGATCTGTAAGCCTTCACTGAAAAAAACAAAGTCTTTCTAAAAAAACAAGGGAGTTTTGTTGCGTGAAAGACATTAGTGAAAGACATTATTTCATAACGTTAACGTCCATTGGTTAATGTCATTGCCATTTCTAACCAACCCTTCTTGTCCACTGCCTTTCCATTCATTCACCCAACTTAGCATTTTCTCCCCCTCTCCCTCCCAACCCATCAATAATCTGTCCACAAGCCAAGTCTGGGATCCTTCCTTGTTGTTTTTGTTGTTGTTGTTGTTATTCTGTGCCTTTGAGTTGGAACCGGCTCATAGTTGACCCTCCAGTGGGTTCTTCGAGGCAGTAAAGTCTCATGAGAGGAGACTGTCCACCCTTCTGCAGAGCAGCTCGCGGATTTGAACCATAGACCATGGGGACTACAGAGCAGCTTCTTACCACTAAGCTCCCTCATCCTTCCTTGTTGTCATTGTTGACAACTGTTGAGTCAAGGTAGACTTATAGCAACTCCATGAACAAAAGAGCTAATGTCTTTCCATAACTATCGTCAATTCCAAGTTCATAGAGTCTCCAGAGGCATGTATTTAGGAAGTGGATGCCACTCCTGCTTCCAAACTTGTTTTACAACTGGGAGCTCCACCAAACACTGTCCACACTGGGGAACCATTCTGGCATTTGACACCCCAGTGGTACAAGGTTCAGCATCACTGCAACCCAGGTTACTTCATACAGCACATTGACAAAGAGTGACGTACAACGTGGAAGAGTGTTCCTCCAGATAGAACAGCATTAGTTGTATTTAGCAGTGGTTAAGTGTCAAGTTGAATACGACTGAGAGTAAGTTGGGCACAAAAGACCTGAACTCTGTTCTGTAACTAACATCATTTCTGTACACTTAGAGAGTTTAAAGTTTGTCGAGTTTAGACCGTTTACTCCTTCCTTAGTTACTATTAAAAAATACAAAAGCAAAAAACCACAAACAAACAGCCCCTAATTAAACCTTCACATAAACTACAGCAGGGTCTCTGAACGATTACAACTTGGAAAGCTGTGGGGCCGTGCCATAGGAGATGGTTTCCACGATGTGGGATGGGCTGAACATCCCCCAGCAAGTATTTGTCCCCTAGTATTTTCCTTCTTTGTCTGTCTTTCATCTCCTGGCATCTGGAATTTCATTCTCTGCCACCACGTACTCCAAAGGTTCTCCCAGGCCCTCTCAAACACTTGCAGGTTATGTTTGTACTACTTTTAACACTCAGCTGAGTTGACAGATGTAGCCGATGGCTGTTTGTACAAAGGTGGACTCTCTCTTGTGCTGTGTCCACAGGTTGTTTGGAATGGATCTGAACAAGGCGACCCACAGAGAGCTGGCTGCGCTCCGCGTGAAACAGCCCAACTTGGACATCGGCTGCTGAGGGGGCCAGTACCTCCTGACAAAGATGGGGAGCTGGGTCCATCAACAAACGAATGGGTAGAGAAGCTGTGGTATATCCATGCAATGGAATACTATGCAACACTGAAAAAGAAGGAACTCATGAAAATATTATACACAATGGATGACCCTGGAGGACATTATGCTGAGTGAAGTATCTCAGTCACAAAAGGACAAATATTGCACGGGGCTATTGTTGTAAAACGAAAACTGACATCAGGGTTGAGGGAAGACAAAGAAGGAGGGGAGGAATGATGTATACTGCATTGAAACAGATGAGGGAGAGAACTATTTAAAAGGGATATATGATTAGGTATTATTGTCATGACAGGAGTCCAGAATGAAGGCTGCAAAATGGAGTGGACTTGGGGGGGAGGTACTGCGTAACAATGAAAGAATTTTACTTTTCAAAAAGAAGAATAAATTGGGGGTGAGAAGGTAGGCAGGGAGAAAAGTGCAACAATGAATGAATGGAAACCCTAAGTCTCTGTAAACTTTCATGAAAATTAATAAAAAAAAGAAAAGAAACAAATACATGATTGTTAAAAAAAAAGATGGGAAGCTGGGTGTGCTTATTATCCAAGGCCCACAATCACCCCATAACTAGTTAGTTGCTCAGTGATCAACCCACATTCATGGCGTGCTATGTGTGTCTGAACTGAGCCATGCTCAGAGCCTTGTCTGAAGTCGATGGGAGCTGCGCCTGCCTTTCCACAAACGTGCCTCTGAGTGGAATTGCTAATACTTCAGTTGTTACATGGCTTCAAGCTGAATCCACCACAGCTGGTTCTCCAGCTGGTTGTCAGGGGGAGTAAATAGCACTGGAGATTGTCTGCAGAGAAGCTGCTGGGTTCAAACAGCACACCTCCTTACCACTCAGGCCACCTTTCAATTGGAGGAGGAGGGGGAGGGGAAACGGAGGGGGAGGGGGAGAAGGTGGTGGTGGTATTATGTGCCATCAAGTGGCTTGCTACTCATAGCGACCCTATGTACAACAGCCCTAAACTCTGCTCTGTCCTGTGCCAATTGCACTGTCTCCGACACACCCATCCCGATTACCCCAGTCACTGAATCAATCCACCTCATAGAGGACCTTCCTCTCCTGAGCCGTCCCTCCACC
>NW_006399958.1:3133874-3145210 GCF_000299155.1 Elephantulus edwardii
CAAACTAAAGCTGTGAACAATCTCAATCTCTTCACCATCCATCCTGATGCTGCCAATAGGTCCAGTGGTGAGAATGGTGGTGGTAGTAGTAATAATGTTTTTATTTTATTATTATTATTTTGTGTGTCTGTGTACCATCAAATCAGATCTGACTGGCACAGGAGGCGATTGTCCTTCCTTTTACGGCAGAGCATCTGGTGGACTCAAACAATGCGCCTCTGGGATTGCAGAGCAGCTTCTTGCTACTAGGTCACCAGAGCTCCCCAATAATAATGTTTTTAAGTGCTGTTGAGTCATAGGTGACTCATAGCGACCCTATGAACGAAAGTCCTGGACACCTGTATAACTTTCATCCTTTCTCCAGGTTCAAAGGATTTCCAGAGACAAGCTATTATGGAAGTGGATGCCACTAATAATAATAATAATAATAATAAATATTATTAATAATCCAAGTTCTGTAGTCATTTCATCTCCCAGTGATGCTAAGAACAGTTTAAATGTGCTCAATGCGCTTTCCAGGCATGTAATGTCTTTTTAAACATTTTACTGGTGTTATTGTCACAGACCAGTTTCTACAGCAAGGAAGTGGGATGCAAATTGATTTCAGGAAGAGACTTGAGAACAACAGCTGATAGTATTCATCGCCGCAAAGCCTGTAACATATCCATCCAGGCAAACCAAGCGTCCTTTCCGGTCTGCAGTAATAAATGCAGATGCCAGGCGTGCGGGCCAGCCTCAGACCCAGGCTGGTGCTTCTGTGTGTCTGTCAGAGTGTCATGACTCCCGGCTGACTGTCCCGAGGGAGGGATTTCAGAGACAGAAGGGAAGCTGCCCATCCTTCACTTGAGGAGCAGCTGGTGGATTCGAACCACCGACCTATGCATCGGCAGTGCGATTCCTTACCACGAGGCTACCAGAGCTCGCTCACACACACACACACACACACACACACACACACGAGGATTAAGCTAAGACTCAAAATGCATGCAGAGGCCAGCTCCCACGGCTGCCCCCCTCGAAAAAGACGCCACCCAACAGGACATGCAGTAAGCAATGAAAAGAGGGGATAAAGCTATACAAATGAGTGTGGAAAAAACAATTTTTAAAAAAATCACCGTAGGTGGTCTTGTTTCCAGTGGACAATAAAGATGGAGGGAGGGCAATGGGTGGGAATATATGAATAAAGCCAGTCTCTGCAAAACAGAATCACAAGGGAGTCCTGATTGCCTAGTGGCAAGAAGCTGCACTGCAATCCCAGAGGTGTGCAGTTCGAATCCACCAGACGCTATGCTGGAGGAGGAGGGGCAATCTCCTCCTGTACCAGTCACGGTACACACACAAATTAAAAAATTTAAAGAAATATAATCACAGAAGATTGTAATGATTGTATAAAACACAAGGGACATGATTGTCTGCAAATTTAAAAAAAAGGTGGAATGGTCTGATATCCATGGGAAGTATGGTTGAGACTGGCCCTTACTCCTTCAATCGGGGACAAAACTCGCCTCTGTGCTCAACACAACTCTAGAAACCTCAGTAACCCTCTGACGTCTCCCTCCAGCTTTCTGATGCTCTAGATCTTTCCAGGGGAGCGCAGATTGTGTGGCACTCTCCGGAAGGGCAGCAGACCCTCTGGGTCTCCTCTCCTCCCTGCCCTCCTGTCCTCACCCCCATCCACTCCTCAAGCCCAGCCTCCTCCTTGTTACCATGACGACTGCATTCTCACAGGTGATCGAGGCCTTGAGCCCACCACCAACCAGCAGGTCACGTGGAGCTCTGTGCCCCACCCACCACCACTACCCTTTTGCCCACGTCTCTCCCAGACTCACATGGTGGGGCTTTGGAGAACTTTGCCAAACGTCTCTTCACTAATCCCAGGGGAAGAAGCGGCTATCATTTAACCGTCCAGCTGGGGAGATAGTGGGATCGTACCTCAGGACATCAGGGGCCTAGGGGGTGATGACCAAGAGCCCAAACAGTAGTGGACTGTCCCTCACGCCTGGGATAAAGTGCCAACCTGTCACCACAGGAACCACAGAGACTGGGGACAGAGTGACACCGTCCAACTTGCTTATTTCACAGGTGAAATAGAACTGGGCATTCAAGATGGGAACCCCAGAATCTGGCCTACAAAATAGCTCTTTGAGAAGCCCACCCTGGGAGGCAGGGCTGGGGTCCAGTTAGGCTTTGGTCAGATGCTCCCATAGCCAGAAAGATGCTGTGTGCATGTTATACCTTGTCTGCACATTATACCAAAGTATCATTTTAAAAAGACAAAAAGATTTCTGGGGTCAGCAAGTCCCAAGACCCTGAACGAGACAGATCCAACAGTTAACATAGCTAATATTAGACCAACAGTGATCAACCTAAGTGACACCACTTAGTCACAAAAAAATCTCTCACCACTGGGCCCATTGGCAGTATCATGATAGAGACTGTTAACAGCTTCAAGTTTAGATCCACACTCTGTACCAGCAGCAAGGAAATCAAAAGACAAATTACACTGGGAAAATAGGCTGTCAGGGACCTCTCCAGAGCACTGATGTCAGGCTAGAGACTAAGGGTGCACCTGATACAAGCCATGGTCTTATGCATCACATATGACAATGACTAAGGATGACAGAATTGATGCCCTTGAACTGTGGTGCTGGTGAAGAGTACTGAATATACCCATGGACTTAAGAACAGATTCAGCCTTGAGAGCGTGAAATCAGGTTACTCCTCAGAGGAAAGGATTCTAAAGCTGAGTCTGGCAAGTCCTTGGAAAGGGACCTCATGCTTGGGAGGGTAGAGTAACAATCAAGAAAACCCTGAATGAGGGTACAGGAGAGGAGTCCACTGGATGAGATGGACTCAGTGACTGGGGTAAAGGGGGCAAGGAGTGTCTGAGACAGTAAGTTGGGCTCAGGATAGAACAGGGTTCAGAGCTGCTGTACACAGGGTCAATGGCAAACAACTCAGCTGCAGGACAACTCTAAAAAAGGACAAGTCACACCTAATGAGTGAGAAGCAGAAAATTTTATTTACATAGCACAATTTTGGAGTCAAAGTCCAAAACAAAAAGGAAACGGTGGATTGGTAGGAGATGGTCTGGAAGGACGAGGAAAGCAAGAGTAATGGAGTTTGCAGGTTTGAGGATCCCTCTGAAATGAGCTGCAATTAGCATGTCTGGTCCTCGAAAAAGCCTCAGCAGCACAATTACAGGTTAAAGATGGTGGAGCAAAAGAGAGAAGAAAAAAAACCAAGGGTTGGTGAAGAGCAAAACACAGTAAGGATTTGCTTGTACACAATAAGCTAATTGCATTCATTACAAATTTTGCCTTACGACTGATTCCCAAATTTTCAGTAACTTAAGTGGAACACAATTTAACACATCAGTAAATAGGTCTTGAGTTCCATTATCCAGGATTTTAGACTTAGATGCTAGTAGTCATCTCACTAAGTATGTAGGTAAGAGGTGCAATGCTTTATGCAAAGAAAATCACATGCACACGCTGTTTTTCTTGGACATCCTTCCCTCTAATTCCCAGCTTAAGTCTTAACAGGGTTTAAGGTACTGAATTCCATTCAATTATGTGTGCTATTAGCCAGCACAAAAATAGACCTCATGGAACCCATTAGGTGAAGAAACTCCCCACCAAAATGACATCTGTAGGCTTGCCATGAGATGACAAGGATAGTGTCATTTCTGGCTAACCTTTTGTCTTAATATCTTTACCCCAGTACCACCTGCCCTGAAATGGGCTCATGATTAAAACCTGAGCAGTGTGGACAGTCTACAGCAGGGTTTAGGGGTGTTGTACATAGGGCCACGTTGAGTCGCAAACGACTCAACGGCACAACAGCACTGTTGCTTCAACACACCTCATGAGATTGTCAGACTGGTGTTGTCAAACCACAGGTTGGACCAGCTCCTCCCACTTTGGGGGGGGGCAGTAAAATGTATTGTAACACTTGGAAGGGGAGTAATCTTACACGTAATTTTATCGTATTTTACATGAACTCCCCCCGAAAGTAGCTCTTGAGCTGGTTTATGTGTTTTTTTAATTTTATTTAAATTTTCACTTATGTATTAACTAACCATATATAATTTATATATTTTTATAATGCATTATAACGTATAATATATGTGTAGTATATAATTATATAATTTATAAGAAAAACTCTCCAAGGTTCAATTTCCATGCATTCCAAAAACCTTTCCCACCCCCCCAGTTTCGCCAAAGCAAAATGCAAACATGTCTACTATGCAGAAAGCACTTCATTGGGTTACTATGTTTAAGAATCTGAAGGCCCAGGCTTGCTGTGAAAATTCTCCAAATGGGGACCACATAGAAATAACCATTTTCCTGTATCCTTTTATTGAAAAGCCTTTATATTGTAAGCTTTAGTGGGACAATTAAAAACTCAAAAAACTTAAAAGAACAATTAAAAAACTTAAAAGAACGTATCTTTAAAATTTAAAAAGTCTTCAGCTGTACAATCCAAATTTAACACATTTTACAAAATTTCCAAAAAATACATCTGAAAATTATAACCATATTAAAGTGATTCAGTGCTTATGAGATAACAAAACCGCTATTAAGTGATTCAATCCTTAGATAACTTATTTTAACCATTAAGTGATTCAATGCTTATAACATATAAGCTAGACACAGTAATACATGCTATTTATTTCTAGTTACTCGCTCCTTTCTGAAGCTTTCCTCAAAACGATGAGGCTTGAAATGGAAGCACTTACTATCTTAGACCACAGTAAAGGCTTCCATCTCAAGGATCACCATCTGAGATGAGACCACCCTGATTCGTCTCCTCGAAGCTGGCGCCCAGCATTAGCACTCAAATCGGGGAGCACTTTCTGTTTTCAGATGAATAGAACAATGCCCCCAAATTTGAGTACCACTGACTGCGCAAGGAACGCTTGATGCGTAAACGCCTTCACTGGAGGTTCTTCCCTTGTTTAAAAGTTCCCGGAGTTTTCCCCAACCGGCAACACTCAAAACATGACAGCACTTTCAAGCGTGAGACAGAAAGTGCCCCCATAGTTTGAGTGCCACAGGCTGAGATGCGTAACCAAGGACAGGTGTCCCAATAGTCACCGCGTCACTGAAAAAACAAAAAAAACACGCAGTTGGAATCACAAACCAGGCAAATTAGGTTTAAGGGCTGGGGATCCCTGGTCGCGTAGGGGATGATACTTGCCACTTAAAACCCAAAACACGCATGACTTACATGCATCACCTGCTTTAAGAAAGGTGCCTCAACTCCTGCCTCTCGGAGCGCACGCGGCGTGGAAAACGTGGCGTTGCTCCAACTCAATCCTGGAGAAAAAAAAATAATTACTAGAGTCAAATTTATCAAAAAGGAGGATGGGCAAACAGAATTTCGATAACCAAACATTTTCGATTTAGAGTAAACGCCGGTGCCAAAACACCTTGTGCGCACGGCCGCGAAAAGTCCAAACAGAGCGCCAACGAAATGGGACTGGCTGAACCTACAAGCTTATCTTGGCCCCCAAAATTCCTTAAGTGCTGGCTGCTGTGACTTGGAAGAGTCTTCCAAATTCCCCAGAGCTGCCCAAAGGATTCCAGCAGAAAAATCCCGAACTTCTTACCTGTGGAGCGAAATAATTCTTGCTGCGCCATCCTGCAAAGAGACTGAGCGCAGGCGGGCGCGCTCTTATATAGACCGATGGGCTGACCCGGCTCGGGGCTCCCCGCCCACCTCCCCTCCTCCACTGGGGCTCCCAGGCGCCCGCGCCAAGTCCCTCCTGCCCCCACCCACGGAACTCACCTTGCCAAGGTCAAACTCTTCTTACCACTTAATTTCCTTATTTATTTTTAAAAATATTTTCCTTATTTTGTATGCTCGGTTTTAAATTAATTATCACATCTGTTTTCCTTTTTTCACCATTCCCATGATTAGAAACTTTTTTAAAATCCATTCCCATTATTTTTATCACGCCCTCCCATAGTTTATTTTTATTTTTAAATTTTCTTACTCCCCACTATACTTAATTTTTTTTTGGTAGATTCTCATTATCTTAAAATGCGTTCTCGCTTAATAATTCTCACAGCTCCTTGCTCGGTTCGACCCACAATAAACGCAGAACCAGTTTATCGGAGTTGGGCGTTCAGCAGAGAAGCAGTTTTCAAATTGCCTAATTAGGCACTCCTTAGCGGTTTCAGTTCATCAGAAAAATAGAGAAGAGTTTGCCCTCACTTATTTTGGGGGAAAAAAGAAACATCCCATATGTTGAAACTTGGCCTTTTTTCTGCTGCTTACAGCACTCTGAGAAACTCTAAAACAACTTGAAAAATTATGAAAAGTAACCAGAAGAGCGACTAGGAATTAGAAGAGAGAGGAGCGGTACACACATAAAATAAATAAAAATTTAAAAAAGGAGAAGAAGAGAGGGGGAGAAAATGAAGAGAGAGGTTACATTGAATGACAGGAAAGGGGGACTATTGACATGAATTCACTTCACCAAGCAGTTGTAATTAATGTCACAAAACAAATATATATGATTGAATGAAAACCAAAATAATGGGTAAACCTTCACTCAAATGTTGTAACTTCCCTCACGGGTAGTATTATATCTATATATCTCCTTATTTCTTAAAGCTTTTGAATAATTTATATATTTTACATTATGTTCATAATTTGTTCAAATGCTTTAAGAAATAAGGGAATGAATATTATTTATAGGATATATTCTCTATATAGTCCCTTATTTCTTAATTAATTTGTTCAAATGCCCTGCGAAATAAGGAAATATTATATATAGAATATATTCCCTTATTTCTTAGAGCATTTGAACAAATTAATTCTGAGCTACATGGAAAATCATGAAAAGTGAGGAAAATGGAAAAGATAATAGAGAATAAGGAGCTGTTAAGGTTTTGTAATTAAATAATTACATTATTGGTAATTAGCGTTAGAAAACAAAATATGCTTGAATAAGTGGCTCAAAAAAACTAATTTTTTGTAGATTTTTATGCAGGTAAAAAATAAATCAATGAATTAAGTCGACCTGAAAAAAAAAAATAAATAGGAAACAAAGGACAGAAAACTAGGTAAACCAAAGAATGTCATTCCACTGTCTAAGTAGGTGCAAATCATGACGCGTTTGAGTGTTAATGAAATGAGTCACAAAGAGAGACAATTATGACACGAGACCACTACAGTGAAGGATTGAGCGAAGGTTTAATCATGGAGGGACAGCAGGAATAAGAAGGGGGAACAGGCAGGAAAATGCAGTAGTTTATTTGGGTGAGGGAAAAGGCAATACTCAATGAGCAATTGGACGTAGCATGAAAGAATTTTTCTTTTACTTTTCAAAGAGAAGAGCGAACTGGGGGGGAAGGGCGGGCAGGGAGAAAAGTGAAAACAGTGAGTGGATGGAAATCCAAAGTCTGTAAATTTTCATTGAAATTAATGATAAAAGTAAGAAATAAGCAAGGTAAAAATTATATTTCTCTCTGGAAATTAATATTATAAAACAAAACCTCTCTAAAGGATTCTATGAAAACCAATATTTTCTGTAGATCTTAGTTCCCCATAAACGTACCATTGCTATCATAAGTCTTTTCTTTCATTTTAATATCCGGTACATTGAGGTAACTGCAATGAGCGGGCATCACATCAAAGTCTTATGAAGCAGTGTTGAAAATGGGTGTCTTGCATGTTTCCTATTTACTTGCTGCTCTCAAATATATCAAACACACACATTTGCCATTTTTGTCATCTTAAGACGGCTCTCTCAGGAGACAGGGTAGGTGGATACAACAATATGCTCAGATAATGCTAAGAATTGTCAACATGACGTGTGATCAAGCAGGGTTTGAATCCTTTGTGAAAAGAGTCGCTGTGAGTTAGAAAAGCAATCAGGGGTACCTAAGCGCAGCAATTACCATGTAAGATTCATTGACATTAATTATCTCCATCATGGTTTTAAACCATTCTCCATTCTTGGCTTGTCCCATCCACCCTGATAGAAGCCCCTAAGAAGTCTGTCTCTTTCTCCTGCCTCACTATGTACTTTTGAGAACTGAATGGCCACCCAGAATATTCTTTTATCCATTACGTTGGTGGGTGTTTTCTATATTTATACGTTCAGCAAAAGCCTTCTTCAAGACGCAGAGGCCATCAGGAAGAGTCCTTTTTGGGGAGAAGGGTGAAGTAATAAGACGAAACCATTTCAGCTGCCTTCTCATTGTCTATGTAAATACCTCCTCAGTTTATCCTTGAGCTTGGTTCCCTGAAGGACAGCTGGAAGCCCTCAGCTTAAGGAATGACCCAGGAGAAAGTCAGGGCGTCCCCCCCCCCGCCCCCCAGCCCAGGTGGGGATGCCCTTTGTCTTCTAATCCAAAAGACCAGGTAGCTCCCATTTAATTGGTTCCAGCTTGCCCTCCCCCATCCCTGAGATAGAAACCATGTTTATTAGCAAAAGATGATGGAGAAGAAGGAAATGCCTCCAAGATGGTCCTTAAAAAGCTGGGAACACTTGCTTTTTCTTTTCTTTTTTTTTTTCTTCTTTTTCTTTTCTTTTCTTATGCCTTTATTTTTTGGTTTTTTTTCTTTGTCTGTTTTTGCTTTACACTTGCTTTTTCTATACTTTGAGCCTATTTTTTAGGGGGGGAGGGTGTTCTTGGTGAAGGACATCGGGCAGTTAAATGTCAGTGGAAGGTGAAGTCCCTCAGTGAAAGACTGACCCTGTGACCACAAGCATGGCGGAGCCGGTGAGGAGTGTCGGGACAGAGGAAGGCTTAGCTCTACTGTTCGTAGAGAAGCTGAGATGCAACAGGGGATCCCCAACAATAACAACCCCAAAGGCAGAACTACATCCTTCCAATGACTGTAAATCAAGCCAAGTGGCCTGCGGGCTGGCTTGGGGGGGAGGGAAGGGGGTGTCTCAAACCCCACTTTTTGGCTAGCTGCCTACATCCTGAGCTACCGAGCCCCAGGGGCCCCAGGAAGCCCCCATAGTTATGATAATGAGGACATAGTCATCATAATAGCAAGTAGCATCCGACTATTGGCCCTATGAGTTCTAGAGTCAAGTGGGTTGGGCTGGTGGAAATGGCTTAATGGCTATGATAATTTAGATGTTTAAATGCACTGGGGCTTAATGCGTCGCTGAAAATCTTAAGAAACTTCATCTGTCTGTAAATGAACTAATAGAGGGGAAAAAAATAAGGAAAGTTAAAAAAAAAAGAAACTTCATCCGTCTTTGACACATTTGGGGTCTTCGTGACTTGGAGGGTAGCTGGGATTCTCACCGAGTGCTCCCGGTGGTGCTGGGCCTGGGTCCTCCTCGCCCCTGTTTTAGGACCTTGGTGGCACCCTGGTTACGTGTTCAACTGCGACCTGAGAGGTCAGCGGTGGGGACAAGCCTTGGAAACCGAAAGGGGCAGCGCTACGCTGTCCCAGGACGTCCCTGCCTGCTGCCTCAGTCACACACTCACTGCTCAGGAAATCAGAACCAGCTCAGCCGTGACCCTCTGGCAACAAGGTTTCCCAGGTGGTTAACTGCAAGGGAGGAGATCGCCCATCTGCCCCCTGTGGTGAATTCAAACAGAAACGTCTGAGATGGATGGCCTTTGAGTCCGCATGACTCCACAGGGACTAAGCCATCTTGGTAACAAAAAAAAAAAACCCCAAAAAACAGTTCCCCAGTCTTTAGAAGAACAGACTGCCTCGTCGTGTCTCTAAGGAGTGGTGCGTGGATTCAAACCACCGACCTTGAGGTTGGTAGACAGGCTTTCAACCACTGTCCCAACAGGACTTTTTCCTGCACAACGTGGTGATGTAAGCATCACTTTTCTAGGTACTGGGAGAACAGTAAGGTTGGATTGATACAGTGACTGGGGCCATGCAGGTTGGTGTGTCAATGAGACTGGCTCAGGACAGGGCAGGGATCAGAGCTGCTGTACACAGGCTCGCTGTGGGTCGCAGGTGACCGGAGGGCACATAACAACAGGAAAACAATGGCTCTGTGGCACTCGCTTTAAGTGAGATATTGGCTTTATTGCTGTGGTCAATCTGGCACTAAATCCACACTATCCACCACAGCATGCCTGTAGCAAGCAGTTCTTTTATTATTTTACCAAAGGGCAGATGCAGTAACCCAAAGGTTGTCAGTTCAAATCCACCCTCCGAGAGGCCTTGGACAAAAGGCTTCTGAAAAAGGTCCCAGCCTCAGCTACACTGTGGAAGCAGTCCCATCCGACATTCAGAGTCTACCCAACACACATGCACGTGGAAGCAACCCACAATCATAAGAACTTCTCTAGGAAACTTGTAGGGAATAATCGTTCCTATTTGGAGCTTGCGTAACATAGTGGGTTAAAGCGTTTGCCTGTTAACCAGAAGTCTAGGAAACTTGTAGGGAATAATCGTTCCTATTTGGAGCTTGCGTAACATAGTGGGTTAAAGCGTTTGCCTGTTAACCAGAAGTCAGAAGTTCAAACCCAACAAGGGAGAAATGAGAAAATTCTGTGTTAGAATTCTGTGATCTACACACTCAAAACCCACTGCCTCAGTGTAGACTCTGACTCAGAGGGCCTGTCCATCAGGTATCAGGTTTCTAAGGACAGGAAATCTTTGTGGAAGATGTACCTTCTCCCCACCCGAGAGGAGGAGCTGAAGGATTGAACTGTGGACCTAGAACATACGCTACACTCAGAAGTCTTGAAAGATTTATGTTACACACAGAAGTTTTGAGAACTTGACAATGATCAGAAGGGAAGGAAGAGTCAAAATTAACATAGAAGTTGGATGAAGGGAAAGGTAATGATATGACATTGTTATTCATTATATGACGTATAATCAGTGTTCTGAAAACGTGTGTGGATGAAGGAAGGAAGGAAACCCAATAGGACTTTTAAACTTTCTCCCCAAAGACCCAAGCCACTGGGGGAGTTTTTAAGAACACAGCAGCCCTGCTCTTCAGGAGAAAGACAGGTCATCTCACCGCTCTCAAGACTGACCGCTTTGGAGATTGCAGAAAACAAGGTGAAGATGTGTGAAAGACAATGTATAGGAATGATAAAAATATGAATAAAAAATGAACTAAGAAAAAAGATTGACAGCTTTGGGGACCCAAATGCCAGGATTAACGTTATGGTTATGAGGGCACTGGGGGTTCCTCCCTGTCTTTTTCTGGGTGCCACTGGGTGACCAGTACTCTTGGAACGCCAGTGACAAAAGACGTGACCTGTGTCCTGTCTGGACCGCCAACACCATCTCCACCATGCCCACGTCCACTGGTGTAGCTTCTGGGCCAATCAGTCCCATGGAAAGTCTTAGTCACCTCAGAGGCAACCCAGCATGCC
>NW_006399958.1:3145735-3147711 GCF_000299155.1 Elephantulus edwardii
GAATGTCCTGACATAGGATTTCTGAGTTCTGGTTTCAGAAAAATGTCCTGACATAGAATTTTCTGAGTTCTGGTTCTGGGAAATATCGTCACATAGGATTTTTGAGTTAAGCTTCACCCTCCATTTTGCTTTTTAGCCTAACACTTTGAATTTCCACTCATTTATTGTTGCACACTTTCCTGCCTGCCCACTCCTCACCTCCAGTTCTCTTTTCTCTTTGAAAAGTAAGAAAAAAGTCTTTCAATGTTACACAATACCCCCACCCCCAGTCCACTCTACTATGCAGCTTTCATTCTGGACTCTTTTCAGGACAATAATAACTAATCATATATTCCTCCTAAACAGTTCTCTCCCTCATCTGTTTCAATGCAGTATGCATAATATATCCCTTCTTAGTTTCCCCCCAGCTCTGATGTCAGTCCCGCTTTACAATAGTGGCACTATGCGGTATTTGTCCTTTTGTGACTGAGATATTTCACAAAGCATAACATCCTCCAGGGTGACCCGTTTTGTATAACATTTCATGAGTTCCTTGTTTTTCAATGCAGCATAGAATTCCATTATGTGAATATACCACAGCTTCTCTATCCATTCGTTTGTTGATGGGCACTTATGTTGTTTCCAACTCCTTGCTATTTGGAACAAAGCCACAATAAACATGCATGGGCATATATCTGTTTGGGTGGCAGTTATGGTCTCTTTAGGGTATATTCCCAGTAGTGGAATTGCAGGGTCAAATGGTATTTCTATTTGCAACTTTTTAAGAAAGCGCCATACTGCCTTCCACAGTGGTTGCTCCATTTTACACTCCCACCAACAGTGAATAAGAGTTCGGGCAACCTTGCCAGCATGTGTTGTTTGTTGTTCTGTTAAATTTTGCTGTCCTTACTGGGGGGAGATGATATCTCATAGTTGTTTTGACCAACATGCCATCTTTCTCAAAGGACTGGACTCTTCTGAAGACATGGCCAAAGTCCTCTAAGGACCTCAAGATTGGAGAAACCGGAATTCCAAGAAGTGAAGAAGTCTCATTCCTCTCTCAAAGGTTGGGGGTCTGGAGAAGGAGAAGGAAGGAGCTTATTCTAAAGGAGAATTTGTCCTTGAGGTGAGAAAGGTCATTCTTTGCAAGTCAATAGACCTCTTTGTGATTAGAACCAGCCAGGAATGGCCACCCACCCCAGCCCAATTTTATCATGCTTAATCTGAAGATCCTAATCAGGGTGTTAAAAATTCTTTTGTGTCTACTATTTATCCCAATAAAGACACTTTCAGCAGCTGACCTAAGTAAGGGCCAGTGGACTAGAATTCTTTTTTATCATTTGATCGAAAGCCGCCATTTCAGAATGAGCCTCAGAAGAACAAAGTATAGAATTTTTGCCAGAATTGCACCGAGTTTTTCTTGTTGAGTTTTGCCCTGTGCGTACCTGGTTGGTGTTAAATGAGGCAAGGTGAGTTCGACCATTTTAGCCCTCTACCTCCGTTGTCCTGTTGTTGTTTGGGTCGCTCAAAAATGAGGAGAAACCGCTATAAAACTCCATTAATAATTGGAGCGTAGAATCTGTGAATGAATATAGTATGAAGTATGAGTAGAGAACGGCTGAAAATTGTCCAACACAACATGTAACACACGATGATTGACATTTTAGGCAGTGGCAGATGGACTGTCCCTGGCTACTTTTACGCTAAGGCAATCTTATGATCTAGCAAATTGTGAATAATGTCATTGCGTTCGTAGTTAAAATAACGTCATTGCATTCATAGTTAAAGTAACGTCATTGCCTTCATTTCAAGATCTTTGCTGAAGGACAATGCTTTGAGTGATGAAACATTACCCACACAAAAGGTTAATACACTTTCTACGAAGATGGCGCCAAAAGCGAAGAAGGAAGCCCCTGCCCCTCCCAAAACTGAAGCCAAAGCAAAGGCATTAAAGGCCAAGAAGGCGTCCTGAAGGGCGTCCACAGCCAAAAAAAAAA
>NW_006399958.1:3148196-3151150 GCF_000299155.1 Elephantulus edwardii
GGGATGGGTGTGTCAGAGGCAATGCCATTGGCACAGGATAGAGCAGGGTTAAGGGCTGTTGTACATAGGGTCGCTATGAGTCACAAAGGACATAACAACAACAAAGTCAAAGAGGAAGAAACGCAGGATTGTGCCAACTTTTACAGTCAGAAATTGACCAAGCATGCAATCAAGACGTCTTGATAAAGGCTGGAGGGAGAGGGATGAGGCATCATTGATAACGGGGATGTAAAGTTGGAGACAAGGTAGAATAGTAGTCAGAAACTATGGATGTGGTGACCGAAATGAGGCTGGAGATGGGATGATGGAATTTTGTGCATTCTGTGATTTATTGGTCACAAAGGCCACCTGGTCGCCCAGTCCATATGGAATTGGAAACGCTTAACCCTAAATTCTCAATCCTCTGAGGCTCAGAATCCACCAGCTGTCTTTGGGAGAACGATGGGTAATCATTTCCTGTACAATTTACAGCGTCTGAAAACTTGCTGTAGCGTCAGCTTGGAGTCAAGACTAGTAAAAGATGTCCTGTAAGTGGAATGATAGGATATTTGTGTGTGAGTATGCTTCTCCCAGCAGAACGTCTTCCAGCATCCTCCGTGTCACGACATACATGTCAGAATTTGGTTTGTCCACTGTTAATATACACCAGGGTTTTGCTTGTTGTTGGGTTGTTTTGGTTTGTTTTAAATTTTTTTTAATTAATTTTAATGAAAGTTTACAGAGACTTGGTTTCCAGTCATTCACTGTTGCACTCTTCTCCCTACCCACTCCCGCCCCCTCAGTACACTCTTCTCCTTGAAAAGAAAGAAAAACTCTTTCACTGATATGTAATCCCTCCCCCCAAGTCCACTCCACTGTGCAGTCTTCACTCTGGACTTTGGTACTGACAAGAATAGCCATTCATAGATCCCTTTTAAACAGTTCTCTCCCTCATCTGTTTCAATGCAGTATACATCATTCATCCCCTCCTTCTCTGTCTTCCCTCAACCCTGATGTCAGTCCCGTTTTACAACAGTGGCCTTATGCAATATTTGTCCTTTTGTGACTGAGATATTTCACTCAGCATAACATCCTCCAGGGTCATCCACTTTGCATAATATTTCATGAGTTCCTTGTTTTTCAGTGCTGCATAGTATTCCATTGTGTGAATGTACCACAGCTTCTCTATCCATTTGTTTGTTGATGGGTACCTGGGTTGTTTCCAGCTCCTTGCTATTGTGAACAAAGCTGCTATAAACATGAGTGTGCAAGTTATTGGGTTTCTTAAAACACACCAGAGTTTGCTGTCTTCATTGATCTCCTGATAGAACCAGATTCTTTCTACCTCTTGATTATTGTGAAAAGTGAAATTGCGACAAGACTGCAATTTGCTTGTGCAACTTCTAAACAAGACAGGTTAACACAGAGATTGTAACATTAACTATATCAAAGACTGAGGACAAAGTAAAATAGGGCAAGACTGAAGTCTGTTCTTAGAATTGCAAGAGTCCTAACTCCAGTCAACCACATCTAACAGCAACCACAGAGCAGCCCGGACCACTAGATATGTGTCCGTTTGCTTCACGGTGGTGGCTTGTCTGTTGCTGCAACATCAGAAGCTGTGCCACAGGTATTTCAAATGCCAGCAGGGTCTTGGGTGATGAACACATTTCAGCGGCGTTTCCAGACAAAACAGCAAAACTGACAATTCCCTTCTGAAAGAACAGGTCTGGAAAAAAATTCCTTAAAGACAAGTCAGGAAATTGATTCCAAAGCTTCTGTTCGCATCTCATAGTGTCAAGAGATGTAAACAGAAGCTTTGCTCTCTCTATTTCCTGACTTTTCTTTAAGCAATTCGAGTGGTGTAATGCAAAGTATGTTGTGTAGCTAACGAAAGGGTTGGCTGTTCAAATCCACCAGCTACTTCAAGGAAGAAAGAGGAAAACAGTATCTCCAAGTAAATATTTACAGTCTCAGGAACCTGAAAGAAAGTCCTTGCATCAGGAACAGTGAGTTGAGTTTAAATGATTCTCTCTACTAGCTTGTGTCTATGACGGCAAATACTCTTTGCCATCAAATCAGTTCAGATCAATAGCACCTTAACTAGACAGAGTAAAACTAGCCTGTAGAGTTCCCGAGGCTGTAATGGATATAGACACTAACTGCCGTATCTTCTCCCACCGACCAGCTGATGGATTCGAACCCAACAACTTTCTGCCTTGTTGTTCAAGGCTTAGCCAACTGCTTTAATTGGACTCCTTGGACGGTCTATATATAAATTAAAAAAATAACAATAATCATTTCATTCTTTGTCAGAAAAAGAAGGCTCCGAGTCATCTGCCTTTGATGTCTTTGAATATGTGCTTTAGACCACATGTCATTGTAAATTTTTCTCCTCTGAGTCCTCTCATTACGATGCAATCTTCAAGGAAGACAGCACTCTATCTTCCAGTCTCCAGGGACAAGATAAACTTAACTTGAAGTGACTCCCAATTACAAACCAACCTCCAGCCACAAGGTAATAGAGAAGTTGGTCATTGCTTATCTTAAAGAATGTAGAAGAGGGAACTACCTTTTTGTTTCTGTAATCTCTTTTTTGCCAATGTCAGCAGTGTAGTATTTTCTGGTTCAGTGAGTATAAACTCAGGAAAAAATAGATTTCTTTCTCTTCCACCTTTTATGGAGAGATTGTCTGGCCTGAAGGACATTCTGTTTTTTCTTTATTTCTCCCAATATCCCTAACATTCCATCCCCTTGGCCTTGTACCCTTAAAACTTTTCAAATATCTTTTTCCCCCTTAATTTTACTATTTATTATGTGTGTACCATCAAATCGCATCTGACTGGTACAGGAGGAGATTGCCCCTCCTTCTCCAGCAGAGCATCAGGTGGGTTCGAACCCTGTACCTCTGGGATTGCAGTGTAGCTTCTTGCCACTAGGCCACAAGAGCTCTTTCTTTCTCTTTCTCTTTTTCT
>NW_006399958.1:3151421-3157962 GCF_000299155.1 Elephantulus edwardii
CAATCCACACCCAGGGCAGTAGCACTTAAAAAAAAAACAACAAAAACAAACAAACAAAAACAACAACCACCACGACAAATTATCAAATTATTTTGGCGCAATCTGCTGCCAAGAACTTCTCCCAAGTGCCAGTGAGCCAGAAAAGGAGTTTTTAAAGCCTAAGGTCTGCCTGATCCAAACCACGGCCTGGTTCAGGTGCTTCCTAGGACTTTGAAAGCAGGGCAGTGAAAAATGATGACAGAAGAATTAATGCCTTCGAATTGCCGTCTTAAAGCAGCGTAATGAAAATCCCAAGAATGCCAGAAAGAACAAGTGTATCTGGAAAGAAGTGGAATCCCGATTCTCCTTTGAAGCAATGATAGTGAAACTTCCCTGCACTAACTGTGGCAATATTTTCAGGAGGAAACTTGGAAAGAGACGTCATGCCGGGAGAGGTCAATGGATGAGAGGAAGACCCTCAAGGAAGTGGTGGACGTGGTGGACACTATGTTTACCACAATGGGCTGAAAATAGTGGAGATGGAGGAGATGGAGACGATGGCTCAGGGTGAGGCCAGGTTCTTAGCTGATCTGAGGGTCACTCACAAAAACAAAAACAACTGAAGGAAACTTCCTTGGTCATATGTGTCCTTGAGTTGGCTATCACCCATAACAGCCCTCTGGACAGCAGCTCTGAACCTTGCTCTATGCTGGGCCAGTCTGTCTCGGACTGTGTCCCTCCACCCTTCCAAGCATTGATGTCCTCCTCCAAGGACTGGTCCCTCCCGGGGCCACATGTCCAGGTTAAAAGCTTACAGAGCAAATTGATTTTGCATTCAAACATCTAAGATCTTCATTTGGGGTTTTTTTAGTGACGAAAAAATGTGTATTTAGAACGAACCAGCTGGAGTTAGTTTTGTTATCGTGGCTGTTATGTGCCGTCAAGTCCCTGTGACCCATAGCAAACCTCTGTACAGCGGCTCTGACGCATGCTCTGTCCTGAGTGAGTCTCACTGATTCTGACATAACTCACCCCCATTGTGCCAGTTACTGTATCAATCCATCTCACCCAGGGTCTTCCCTTCCTGGGCTGTCCCTCCACCTCTCCAAGCATGATGTCCTTCTCCAAGGACTATTCCCTCCTGACTACGTGCCCAAAGTATGTGAGACAGAGCTTCAAAATCCTAGGCTCCAAGGAGAAACTTGGTTTCACCCTCTTCAAGGGTGTGCTCTTGGCAGTTAATAGTATGTCCAAGACTCTGCTCCCGCAACACAACTTGAAGGCATTGATTCTTCCTCCATCATACTTAGTCATAGCAAGTAACGGTGAAGCCCATGGCTTGGATCAGGCGCACCTTAGTCTCTAGTCTGACATCGTTGCTTTTACCATGGATTGGATCAGGCGCACCTTAGTCTCTAGTCTGACATCGTTGCTTTTACCATGGCTTGGATCAGGCGCACCTTAGTCTCTAGTCTGACATCGTTGCTTTTTAGTACTTGGGAGAGGTCCCTGACAGCAGATTTACCTAATGCAATTTGTCTTTCGATTTCCTAACCACTCGCTTTAGATGATCTCAATTTTGTTGGCAACATCCAAAGCGTCATAGTCAGGAACAAGTTGAACATAGGCCTTCTTCTCTCCATCAGGTCTGATCAAGGTGTTGACCTTGGCCAGTTCAATGTCATAGAGCTTCTTTACAGCTTGTTTGAACTGGTGCTTGTTAGCCTTGACATCCACAGTGAACCCAAGTGTGTTGTTATCTTCTGTCTTCTTCGTGGCTGATTCAACAGTCAGGGGAAACTTGACGATGGCATAGTGGTCGAGCTGGTTTCTCCTTGGGGTGCTCTTTCAGGGGGTATCTGGGCTGCCTTTGCCTTCGGAGTCTCAGCCTCTGAGGCCGCCGGAAGGTGGGTGACGTGCGGATCTTCCCATTTTTGTGGCTGTGGCTGTTCTCCAGGGCAGCCTTCTGGGCCTCGAATGTCTTTGCCTTGACTCCAGTTTTGCGAGGGGCAGGGGCTTCCTTCTTTGCTCTCAGCACCATCTTTGTAGAAACGCTATACGTTTTGTTTTAAGAGTAAATGACATCCCCACCGCTTGTAATCCCGTGCTTTCCCCTGTATTTTTCATTTCTTCTTTTTTTTTTATTTATTATTTTGTGTGCATGTACCGTCAAATCAGATCTGACTGGTACAGGAGGATATTGCGCCTCCTTCTCCGGCAGAGCGTCTGGTGGATTCGAACCGTGTTCCTCTGGGATTGCAGTGCAGCTTCTTGCCACTAGGCCACCAGAGCTCCCCTGTATTTTTCATTTCTAATGATCCTTTCTTCTGAAGTCTTCTTGTCTGTTAAGGTTCATCTCTGGGCGAATGTGTGTATGGGCTGCCCAAGCGAACCTCCCTGGTGTTCAAAAGGACCATTGAAGTCATTGCCAAACCCCACTCCCAGCTGACCACCCAGCGGCCGTTCACAGGGTCCAGGAGACACAGGAGGAGGACACCCATCCTCTCATGAAGCAACCAGGAGACTCAAACTGCCTTTGGGTTGGGATCCATCAGGCCTCCAGAGCTTTCCTGTGGTTATTTTTTGTATTGCTTCCCTTACAACTCCCATCATCTTCTGACATACTATTGTCTCTTGTCATGATATTATTTTTTATGGCCATAAATTTTAATAAAGTTGGACTAAAATTGAACCATGAAAGTGGGGATGGTTAAGGAGTCCCACCTGATTAAATAGTATTTGCATGACAGGAGTCCAGAGTACGAGGAGTATAGACAAGTGGACTGGGGGGCTTGGAGAGAGAGGAAATTGTGTAACAATGAAAGAATCTTTTTTAGGGGAGCTCTGGTGGCCTAGTGGCAAGTAGCTGCAACTACAATCCCAGAGGCGAACGGTTCGAATCCACCAGATGCTCTGCCGGGTAAGGAGGGACAATCTCCTCCTGTACCAGTCAGATCTGATTTGACGGTACACGTACACAAAAATAATAAAATAAAATAAAAAGAATCTTTTTTTAAAGAGAAAAGGGAACTGGGGGGGCGCTGTGGGAGGGAGGAAAATGTTTAACAATGAAGCAATGAAAATCCACATTTTCTGCAAACTTTCCTTAAAATAGCAATGAAACAAACAAAGAAATCCCACCCACCTTTTTGAATTCCAGGAAAAGGGATTACTACAAAGACCCACCCAACCTTCTCCAAACCCAGATAGAACCTCTTGTTCCCTTTCTGGGAAACGTCTTTGTCTCTCTGGCTTACTTGTGGTTGTTGCTTTTGAATTTTGTGAGAACCTCCTTTTAGTGGTTAAATCAAGGATGGTTAAAAAAATGCCTCTATTGGCCTAGTGGCAAGGAGCTGCAACTAGAATCCCAGAGGTGCACGGTTCGAATCCCCCAGATGCTCTGCCGGGGAAGGAGGGACAATCTCCTCCTGTACCAGTCAGATCCGATTTGACAGTACACTCACACAAAAATAATAATTAAAAAAAAAAACTGCCTCTACACTTTAATTCTTTGTCTCCAAGGAGATGTATAATGAACTGGAAGATTTAGATAAAATTCTGGGATGGAAAAAAAAACCAACCCAAAACACCACACTCACTCAGGGATGGTCTTTGTTTAACTATGACAAAGCCTGACGCAAAACCAAACAACAAGGGAACTAAAACAAAGCCACAAACCACAATCCATTCAGCTCTGTAAGACAGAGACCTGGTCCACGTGCTTTTCTCCAGGTGACATTGGGGTGGGCTCTACAGAAAGCAGAATGAAACCCTACTCCATCCTCTCCCAGCCTCAGGATTTCTGATTCCCTTGAGCCCATTGTATTAATGCCCTTTTATCAATCCATCTTTTTGGGGAGGTTTCCTCTTTCTCGCTGGCTCTCTTCTGCAGGGAACTCTGGTGGTCTAATGAGTAGGGAATTGTGTTGCTAACCCAAAGATCACTCTCTGGTGGTTCGAATCCCTCAACAGTTTCTTGGGGGGGGGAAAGATAGGTGATTTCTTCCTGTGCAATTCAGGTCTCAGAAACCCAGTGGAGGCTTAGCTGTGAGTTGGTTAGAACTTGAGGGTAGGACGTTTGTGAGTTGCCTTTTTCACACCAAGCATGTGGTTGTTTTTCTCAGCGTCTCTTTTACCGAGTGAAGTCATGCTCAGAGCACACGAGGTGATGACTTGATGTCCTTGTTTCTGAAGTGCATTCTGAGGGCACTTTTTCTTATAACTTCTTTTATTATACTTTAGTGAAAGTTTATAAAGAACTTGGATTTCCATGCTTTCATTGTTGCACATTTTTCTCCCTGCCCCCACCCCTAAAGTTCACTTTTTTCTTTGGAAAATAAGTTCTTTAATTTTTTTGTTTCATTCCCCCTCCTTTCACTGTTATACGGTCATCCTCCCCTCCCCGTCCCCCTGCCCCGGTGCACTTTACTGTGCAATTCTTATTCTGGACTCTTCTCATGTCAATAATGCCTAATCATTTATTCCTTTTACCCAGCTCTCTCCCTCGTCTGTTTCAATGTCATGTGCATTATTTATCCCCTCTTTTTAGTTCCCCCTAACTCTCATAACAGTCCTATTTTATAACAGTGGAATTATGCAGTATTTCTCTTTATGTGACTGTTACACTCAGTATACTGTCCTCCAATGCCACCTGTTCTGTATAATATTTAAGGAGTTCTTTTTCAGTGGTGCATAGTATTCCATTGTGTGAATACACCACACCTTCTCTATCCATTCTTTTGTTGATGGGCCCTTAAGTTGTTTCCAACTCTTTTCTATTGTGAAAAAGACGCAATAAACATGGCATGTGTACATCTGCTTCAGTGGCAGTTATGGTTTCTGTAGGGTAAATTCCCAGTAGTGGAACTGCTGGGTCAAATGGTATTTCTATTTCCAACTTTTTGAGAAAGCGTCATACCGCCTTCCACAGTGGTTGCACCATTCTTCACTCCCACCAACAGTGAATAAGGGGTCCAGTTTCTCCACAACCTCGCCAGCATTTGATGTTTGCTGTTCTATAAATTTTGCTATTCTTATTGGGGTGAGATGATATCTCATAGTCATTTTGATTTTTATCTGTCTTACAGCTAGGGATTTAGAACACTTCTTCATGTGTTTGTTCACCATCTGAATGTCTTCTTAGGTGAAGTGTCTGTTCATATCCTGTGCTCATTTTTCAATAGGTCTGTTTCCCTTTATGTTGTTGTGGTGCTGGCTGCAGTTCTTACGTGGCCGATTAGCTTGTTCTTGGAGCTGAGATTGCTGTTGATGTTAGGTGCCTTGAGTCAACTAGAACTCCTAATGACCCTATGAACAACAGATCTGAACTCTGTCCTGTCCTTCCCTACAGTGTCCACTATACCAAGCTCACTGCTATAGTTATGATCAACCTGTCTTGTTGAGGGTCTTCCGCTCTTTTCCTTGCTCTTTCCCGGAATGACGTCTTCTTCCCAGAATTGGCCCTTCCTGACACTATGCCCAAAATATGTGAGATGACATTTCCTCTGTTAAATACTTAATGCTTCTTCTGTCATGCTTATGCCTTGTCCAACTTTCAGATGCATAGGAAGTAATATAAAACGTCATGGATTGAATGAACCACACCTTAGTCTTTGAACTGATGTCATTGCTCTTATACTTTGCAGAGGTCCTTCACGCCTTGTGTTCCCAATGCCACAGATCTTTTGATCTCTTGACTTCTGCAGGAATAGGGGTTGATTGATCCTGGTACAATAACATCACTGATCACCTCAATCTTTTTTTCGTGGATGATTTTAGTCCGCAGCCATCAGATGTGGCTTGAATTGGTTTTGGTCAAACACTTTTCTAAGTGGTATAGACTTGGTCTATGCATTGCATTTTTTAAAAAAGTACTACTCTCAGATATCTGCTTTTGTGGGGTGAGAGCCAATAGGAATGTTTCCCAATGGAGGAATGTAGAAGAAAGATTTTCATTGTTTTTTGGTCAAACAGCACTGGTCTGTCCATTTGCTGTACAGAGGTAACTCGTGGTGGCTGTGAAGCTGAACACTGTGACCCTGAGGTGTCAAATGCATTAATGGTTAGTGGTGGACAGTGTTTGGTGGAGCTCTCCAATTAAAACAAGCTTGGAAGCAGGCGTGGCATCCACTTCTGTGAATAGCTTGCCTCCGGAAACCCTATGAACTTGGAGAAACGATGAAAGTTATGCAAGTGTTCAGGTCTTTGGTTCATAGGGTTGCTAGAAGTTATCTACGACTTGGCGGCACTTAACAACAACAACAAATCATGATACTGCCTATTGGTCCAGCGGTGCAGGAAAGAATAACAGTAACACTTCCCACTGGGTGGGACGGGGTGACAGATGTGACAGGTATGGTTGATTAATGTGGAATCAGTGTCCACTAGAGAGAGTTAGTTTTGTGGCATTCCATAGGATTGTCATTTCTCTTCTCCATCACAACTCAAAGGCATCGATTCTTCAGCCTTATTCACTGCCCACCTTTGAGCAAAGCAAACTTCATTAGCTGAGATCAGAACTCTGAAAATTCACTCTGCACAATGAGAAGCATTTCCCGATTCG
>NW_006399958.1:3159388-3160371 GCF_000299155.1 Elephantulus edwardii
AGTTTCAAAGAATACTATTCTAGGACAGGTGTTTTTCCTCTCCTGGTAAACAGGAAGTTAAAAACTATTTGACAAAGTAATTAGTTTTGCAAGCTGGAGAAAACTGATGTCAGTTTTATAAATACATATTTAGAGACTTCTGAATTTATTAATACCAGTCTATCACGTATGACAATATGAAGATGATGTCCTTGATTATGCTGAATAAATCACTGAATAAATCCAACAGATGTTAAAAAAATAGGTAAGTTGAGCGAAGGGAAAGGCAATTTACAAGGAGTTGATTAGACATTGCAATGAATTAGTTAATAAGCAGTATTATTGTTAAAAAATAAAGAGCCTATGAATAATTAAATGAAAAACAAATACAATTTAATCAATACTTTACTTTTACTCAATAAAAAATAAAGGAAAATGAAGATTTGTCTGTGGTTGTGTAGTAGGTTTACTCCTGAGGGATGGATCTAGTCCTGAATGAAAGACATGAATTTCAAAAATTCATTACTTGGCAGTTCCCTGTAAGACATATTTACAACAGCGAAAGAATGGAAATCCAAGTTCTCTGTAAACTTTTGTTACAATCTCTATTAAAATAAAAAAGTTGATGCCAAAAACTACAAATTTGGGGAAAAAATTCATTATAAATAAAACTGATATTGAAATTCGAACACTGGTAAAAGAGCATTTATTTTCTTAAATGGTTTTCTTTTTTTAAAAAAGTTAAGTGTAGGGAGCTCTGGTGGCCTCGTGGCAAAAAAGCTGCACTGCAATCCCAGAGGCATGCAGTTCGAATCCACCAGATGCTCTGCTGAAGAAGGAAGGGCAGTGTCCTCCTCCTGTACCAGTCAGATCTGGTACACACACACAAAATAATAAAATAAAAAAATTTTTTAAAAAAAGATAAGTGTGTACAGGGTGGTAAAAAATGTGGATGGGATAAGAGAGATGACTGGATGTTGGACTTAGCAGTTTCCATCTTTAAA
>NW_006399958.1:3164251-3165135 GCF_000299155.1 Elephantulus edwardii
ACAAAGAAATGTACTCAAGTATGTAACCTAGAAATTGCTGGTTGGAAAACTGCCTTTTCCTTTATTCAAGTCAATGTCACTGAAGAGGTTGCAATCCTAAATATACTGCAAGTAGGACATTCCATTTGGTTGGTTACTGAAGTCAAATCAATGATGAATGAGCCATTTATGCTTGAACAGACAGACACAAGGGGAGGACAGAAAGACCAACCCAGGGTCTCAACGACCACTCACAGGCCTCTACCAGAAACTCAATCCCCACTGGGGCAATGACCTCATTTTTGTTGCCATGCCCTTCTCATTTGTGAAAAATGTCTGCCTTTCTTTAGATTTGATGTTTAAGAATGTGGATTTCCATTTATGGTTACATATTTTCCTCCCTTACCCCAGTTCGCTTTTTTGGAAAAAAAGCTTATTGTTTAACAGGGTCCACAACCCAGTTTACTATATGCCAATACCTACTCATATTCATTCCTTTTATACACTCTTGTTTCAATGTCCTGTCCCTTGTTTATCCCCTCTCCTCTTAGTTTCCCTCCAACCCGTGTCAGTCCTGTTCAACAGTGGCATTATGCAATGTGTCTTTTGTGAGAGATTATTTCACTGGGTCACCCATTTACAGTGCTGCATAATATTCCATTGTATGAATATACCACAGCTTCTCTATCCGTCTGTTTATTCTCGCTTGAGCGGTTTCCAACTCTTGACTATGGTGACCAAAGCAGCAATAAACATTTGTGTGCATGTATCTGCCTGGAAGGCAGTTTTAGTTTATGGGTATATTCCCACGCAGCCTTCCATAGTGGTTGCACCATTTTGCACTCTGCAATCTCGCCAGCATTTGCTAAAAATGTCTAGACAAGTGGCTCCTCTTTTTCCTAATA
>NW_006399958.1:3165568-3176376 GCF_000299155.1 Elephantulus edwardii
GCCTTCCATAGTGGTTGCACCATTTTGCACTCTGCAATCTCGCCAGCATTTGCTAAAAATGTCTAGACAAGTGGCTCCTCTTTTTCCTAATACCCTTTTTTTAAAATTATTGTGTGTGTGTGTGTGTATGTCAGATCAGATCTGACTGGTACAGGAGGAGATTGTCCCTCCTTTCCCGGCAGAGCATCTGGTGGATTTGAACCATGTGTCTCTGGGATTGCAGTGCAGCTTCTTGAAACTAGGCCACCAGAGCTCCCCTCCAAATACACTTTTATTTTTAAACAAGTTGTTAACATAGGGAGCTCAGGTGGCCTAGTGACAGGAAGCTGCACTGCAATCCCAGAGGTACACAGTTCAAATCTACCAGATGCTCTGCTGGAGGAGGGGCAATCTCCTCCTGTACCTGTCAGATCAACCTGTCAGTTGATTTAAGCATCTGCAATGGTCTAAATCAACTATTTTAATAAATTGACTATCCATTAGTATAAAAAAAACTAAAGAGAAAAGAAAAAAAAATTTGAAGTGTTAACAATGGTCAGAAGGTTAAAACCTCCCCCAGAGAATCCAGAGCCCACTAAGACTTATTTCCATTGTCCAAGGGGTCTACTGATACCAGTTTGACAAGATTCTAATTTCCCAATTAAAAAACCAGTCAACAACAAAAACCCTTTCAATAAAACTTTATTAAAATGGAAATTTATCAGGGTATATTCCAAGCAGCGAGAAAAATTAGAAAACCAAAAAGCATCCTAAAACCTCACAGAAAGGCAGGTCAGATAGACCCAAGCATTTGTGACCAGAGAAGCTCAGAGACAGACAGGTAGCCGCTCTCTAGGCTGACCAGCACCACTCCTTGAGACAATGAACCATTTACCATTAAAATGGACAGCATTTGCCCCAAGAATAAAGCTTAAAGAAGATACAGGAGATTCTAGAAATGGTGATCTTGTGGGGATTCCCAGCACTCACACAGAACGCAAATTGAATGGTAAAGCAGTTCTAGAGTTGAACCCATCGCCATGAACATCCTGATACTCTTGTCTCTGGTTGTGAGTTTCAAGCTATGGAAAAGCTTTCAGATTCTCAACTACAGAGAGCTCCCCTAGCTTGAAACCACACCCAGGACACCTGCTGGGAGCTGGTGGGAGTGAGCAGTGAGGTTCCTTGCATGGTGGTTCCTGCACAGCCTCAAGCCAAGTGCTGTTTCCAGTTGCTGAGAAGTCTTGTGCGCTCAACAACCCAAACACCAGGCTTCTGAAATGAGTACACACACTTTCAGGTGCACAGGGGCTGTTTTCCAAGGCAGTCCCTGCAACTCAAGACTGACAGTCCAGAGTGTTCTGATGTCACTGGATAGATTACAAAGATACTCAAATCTTTGAGATGAAATATTTCCAAAATTACGCTTGGCATTCAAGATGACTCCTTGGCCAACTTTTTGTTTTTAAACATCCACAGATTGGGAACTCCTCAGCTAAACCCCACCTTGAATACATGTTAATATTCAGCCTGGTTTCCTCTCGTTCCATCTTCAGACATGTAACTTTGACACTGATTTTCTCTAGTCAGTGAAGACTCTCTAGTCACTCAATTGTCAGGTTTTTTTGGGTCTCCTCTTGGATCTGAACACTACACTCGAAAACAAATTTGCTCTGTATACTTTTCTCAACACCCAAATAAAGCAATAAAATAGGTCTTTTGTAAGGTGAACAATAATAGCAAGGATGATGGCAAGTCCACAAGTCAGGAATGAGGTGGATTCAGGGATGTGTGACATTAAGAAAATGAGTCACGGCGAGCTCTGGTGGCCTAGTGGCAGGAAACTGCACTGCAATCCCAGAGGTGCGCCGTTCAAATCCACCAGATGCTCTGCTGGAGAAGGAGGCATAATCTACTGTACCAGTCAGATCCAATTTGACTGGTACACACATAAAAATAAAAATTTGAAAGAAAGAAAATGGGTCACTATTCCTAGATCTCTTTTGAGGCTGTTTCCCCTGTTATATGTAAATTTTATCTTAATCTGCCTGTTTACTGTGCCCTTCCTAAATTACTGGTACTTAAAAACTGAACTTTTCAAATGTAGAAATTCCTTTTATCAACAAGTGCATTAATTGAGTTTTCTACCCAGGTAGAAAAGCCCACTGACCACTGCCAGACGGGGAGGCAGTCTTGGAGGCAGAGACCCACTGCTCCAGAGATCTGTTAAAAAATGTGCTTTCATGGACAGCAGTGTTTATTAAGAGATGAAAACCAGACTATGGCATATACAAGCAATGGAGTACTACTATACAATAATTCACAACACATTAACAAGATGAATCTGGAGGACCAGATGCTAAGTAAAGGAATTTAGCCACCAAATATGTGCTAAAGATATACATGCAGAAAGAAACACTAGTGGATGAAATAAAACTTAAGTTCACAGATAAAAGCAAATGGTACAACTTTTTGGAAAAGGTTACTACTTCTTAATGGAAAATGTAATGGACAGTTAGTTACTTCTGTCATACTAGGTCACCCACAAACAACACCCTTTGACGCTTTTTCTCTGCTTGTGAGATTCAAGCCCTGGAAACTTTCTTCCACACAATTACAGAAAGCTCCCCTGGCTTGAAATCACAACCAAAGATGGTTCCCCAAAGGGGCAATCACAACCACAGTCTCCCAAGTGCACGCCCCAGCTTTATGTCTGTACAACCATCCAAATGGCTGAAAAGTAACTTGGGTAAATCAATCTTCCCCGACATGTGCACACGAAGTGGGTTGTATCATTTCTGGAATTCCAGAATGCTGCTCTGGAGTTTAGGGTAGAAGGGGATGCAGGTCTGAAACTTGGGGATCATAAATAGGAAAAAAAAAAATCACCATTATGAAAGTACAAAGGTCTCCCCTAATCATGGTCAGCCGCAGGTCCAGATGGTAATTCTCAAGTCAGGGATTCCCCAAATGTGGGAGCACTTTCTTGGCCAACAAGAGGGAGTACCCCCACCTGGAGAAGTCCAGGCTCAGCATATATTCTCTTGCAATGTCAAGAGGGTTTTCCCCCAGAGATTTGCACTTTTCCACGTGCTTCCGTCCAACCCTTGGGATGAGAAGACAGCCCCAACATCACAGCACCCAACAGAACCTATGCATTTAATGCTTTCTGTATAACGGGTGAGTTGAATCCTTCTAGAAGTCTTTACCAGGAGAGGGAATGGTTCTTTCCAGGGGACCATCAACCTCCCCTCTGAAGGATTTTATATTCAAATACTCATGTGAATATATTCTTTCATACTTTAACTCAAACCCACCAATTCTTCACACAGATGTGAAGTAATGGAGAAATATGACAGCTTGGAACAGGAACATCTTATAAAAAAAGTCCACTGACATCAAGTGGGGCCCCCAGTGACTTTTCAAGAGGATGCAAACCGCAAGGGAGGTTGCCCAAGCTTTCTCCCGCTGACAGTCACCAGAATTCTACCAGGTACATGTTAGTCCTCGATATAAATACCTGTTTAAAAAACCACTGACAGGACTATTTGTCTATTGTGAGGAATTCTTCAGTCAAGCAGGCATCTAGCAAGCACCTCCCGTTCCAAGTTCCAGGTTTATGGCTGTGAAAATAAACCACAAATAAGCTTCAGAAAGTTTACCGGGAGGCTGAGAATAGGTGGAAAACTGCATGTTGGAAAACTCTAGAGCAAACTAGGCTGTGGTATGTGCAGTCAAAAAAAGGACCATCATCAAAACTACTATGTTATCTCACTCCAGTAACAAAATTTAACCAAACAGCAAACAACAAATGCTGGTGAGGTTGTGCAGAAACTGGAAGCCTTATTTACTGTTGGGAGTGTAAAATGGAAGGCAGTATGAAGCTTTCTCAGAAAAGTTGGAAATAATTAAAAAGAAAAAAGAAAAGTTGGAAATAGAAATACCATTTGACCAGCAATTCTATTACTGGGAAAATACCCCAAAGAAACCAGACCTGCCACCCAAGCAGATAAATAAACACCCATGTTTATTTCTGCTTTGTTCACAATAGCAAAGAGTTGGAAACAACCCAAGTGCCCAAACAAACAAATGGATAAGCTGTGGTATATTCACACAGTGGAATACTATGCTGCATTGAAAAACAAGGAATTCATGAAATATTACACATTAACTGGTAACCCTGCAGGACATCAGGAGTGAAATACCTCAGTCACAAAAGGACAAATACTGCATAGTGTTTGTTGTAAAGCAGGTCTGACATTGTGGTTGGGCAGAAACTAAGGGGATAAATTATATTGCACTGAAACAGAGGAGGGAGGGAACTATTTAGAAAAAATATATGATTAGATATTATTGTCATGACAAGAGTCCAGAATGAAAACTGCATAGTGGAGTGGATTTCAGGTGGGGTGGAGTGGGGATTGCATAACAATGAACAATGAAAGTTGCAAATAGATACCATTTGACCCAGCAATACTACTGGGAATATACCCAAAAGCCATAATCACCAAGAAACATACGCACACCCATGTTTATTTCTGCTTTGTTCACAATAGCAAAGATCTGGAAACAGCCCAGGTGTCCATCAACAAACGAATGGATGGAGAAGCCGTGGCAGATTCACACAATGGAATACTATGCAGCATGAAAAACAAGGAACTCGTGAAATATTATGCAAAGTGGATGACCATGAAGGACATGCTGAGTGAAGTATCTCAGTCACGAAAGGACAGATATCGCATAGGGCCATTATCATAAAACGAAACTGACACCGGGATTGAGATAGACAGAGACATAAGGAGGGGAGGAATGATGAATACTGTACTGAAACAGATGAGGGAGAGAACCGTTTAAAGGGATATATGATTAGGTACTATTATGACAGGAGTCCAGAATGAAGGCTGCACAGTGGAATGGACTTGGGAGAAGGGATTGCATAAAAATGAAGAATTTTTACTTTTCAAGGAGAAGAGTGAACCGGGGGGAGAGGTGGAAAAGGAGAGAAGTGCCACAAACAATGAATGAAAACCCTAAGTCTCTAAACTTTCATTAACATTAAAGAAAGGCAAATAAAAAAAGACCCTTATACTATAGGACCCATATTATAAAGAGCTAAAGGAAGGTTTACAAATTAGAAGCAATCTTGTAGGTTTAATAGCAACGGGGGAGGGGGGAATACCAATGGGAAGATAATAAAAATAAGCATAATTAATTAAAAATAAAAGTAAATAAAAATAAAGTAAAAAAAGTAAAAAGTCAATAATAAAAAGTAAAAGTTGCTTGAAGGGAAAGGAATATAGAAAGTTAAAAAAAATAGATGAGGTACCTCTGGCAAGAAGCTGTGCTGCAATACTGAAGGGTGCAGGTTCGAATCCACCAGATGCTCTGCTTAAAAAGGAGGGGCCGTTTCCTCTTGTGCCAGTGGGATCGATTTGACAGTATACCACAAAGAAAAAAAAAGTAGTCAGGGTTCAACATGGTAATAATCACACTCATGTTATAAAACAAAGTCTATGAAGGAATGCATGAAAAAAGATACACCCCTTACATGGTAAAGCATATATGGAACCCTATGCCATATAAAAGGCATTCTTGTTGCCATAAAAAAGGACTCCTAGCTGACCCTCCAGTGGGTTTTCAAAGCCAGGACAAGAGGAAACTGCCCATCTTTCTCCCACAGAGCAGCTGTTCACTTTGAACCAGTGCCTTTGTGATAGCAAAGCAAAATTCTTTGTCAGCCCCCCTGAGTCCCCTGTTCAGAGGGCACCCCACCAAGAGGCCCTCCTGACGTCCGGATGCAATTCTCAGCTCAGAGATTCCCAAAAGAGAGAGCACTTTCTTCCTAGAATATCAGAGAGTGCCCCAGTTTTGAGAAACCCGGGGTGAGCCTTGGGTGTAGAACAGTACCAAGCACGGCAGCGATGGAAGATGGAAGGTAGATTCTGCACGCTGCAGGGCAGTTACCTGGCCACCAGCCAGCAGCCTTGCCTAAGGTGTCCCCAGGTGGAAGCTCCCAGATGGCTATTATCAGTCCCTGGAACTCAACCGTTGATAGCACTTTCAGGAGAGCACCAGAGAGTGCTGTCAGGGTTAAGCGTCAGGACAGACCACGCCTTTGTCCAGTCAGGCCCTGCCTCATCGATGGCCTCCAGGTTCCTGCAATCGTTTAGAACCCCAAAATGAAAGGAAAAGGATCCCTGGCTGTGTTCTTAACGTTCCATATTTAAAAAAAAAACAACACAACAAAAACCCCACTCAAAAACCACAACAACCTGAACCTATCACAGGTTCTAAGACTTTGATCTAAATCAACAGCCCTTTGCAAAGTGACTTGGGGGCAGGGTGGGGAGTGGGAGAACATGCAATGAAGATTTTTAAAACTCCATGGCGGGGGAGGATTGGGAAATTTAAAGTCTCTAAGTTATCATTAAAATTAATAATTGGGCATTTAATACTTTGTCCGTTGTGGAGGCAAAAAAAACCAAAACCAAAAAACCAAAACCAAAAATATTCCAAACACCTCACAAAAAATGGGGGATCACCATTAGTTGACATTAGGAGAAAAATTGGGGTTTGGCACCTTGGTGGTGCGATGGCCAAACATCTGGCTATTAACTGTAAGGTTAGAGGTTCAATCCCAGTGGCTCCTTAAGCCTTGGCAGTCCGCTTTCATAAGGTCGAAGATTTGGACAACGCCCATCCAGGGCACCTACATCCTTCTCCTGCACGATTCTTCCCGACCCTACCTCCCCCCAAAATTCTGACTCCTGAATTCATGGCGACCCTCTACCCAACAGGGCGGCGTACAAAGTCTCATAGAGCTCCAAAGATTCCCTGATCTCTCAAACCCACAAGCTGAGACTGCCAGAGAAAGACGGTGGATTCGAACCACATACCTACCTATGGGTCGGTGGTGCTTCTCCTGCCTGGGAAGGTATTAACCCCTGACTCTGGTGTCCTAGTGACAAGAAGCTGCACTGCAATCCCAGAGGTGCACGGTTCAAATCCACCAGATGCTCTGCTGGAGAAGGAGGAACAATCTCCTCCTGTGTTGGTCAGATCCAATTCTACCTCCCCCCCAAAAAAAACACCCAAAAACCCACAAAACCCTGACTCTTCACAAATTAGCAACAAAGGCCCACTGCCAGTAAGTCAGTTAGAATTCATAGCAACATTGAAGACAGGACTACCAAATACACTTGAGATTTGATAAGAAAAAAAAAAAAAGGCTAAAGGCTGACCCAAACCATTAACCTTTTAATGATGCCCTTTCCCCCCCAGGAACCCTCACACAGAGCGGCTTCTTGTTTGTAACAGCAAAAAATAAAAGAGAATCACCCTCTTATTTCGAAGGCTCTGTCTGCCACGGCAGTTGTCTTTTCCACAGCGGCTGCTAGACATGAACCATTAACTTTTTATCTAGTAGCCAAGTGGCTAAGAACTGAGCCAAAGGTTTTTCATTACCAGGGTGGAAGGTACTAAAAAACAAAACAAAAAAACCCACTAAAAAAGAAAAACAAACCAATGAAAAAAAACACCAAAACCAACCCCAGAGAATGCAACTGACTATGGATTGCAAGGCAAGAGTGTACTAGGAAGACCAAGTTGAGAAGTAATGGCTGGAATTAAAAACCCCAGAAAAGGGCAGGGTTCCCAGGCCAGGAGAGGGAACAGAACCAAGGTCCAAGTGAAGGGGAAGGAAGCGCCCATACTCACCTAGGAAGGTGCGGAGTGGATCAGTCCAGGAAAAGAGAACAAGCCTTCAGCTCCAAGTCCTTTTATACTTGCAGGATCCCTCCGCTCTGAAAACTTGCCCAGGGCGGGGTTCTGGCCACACCCACCCTCAGCTTTCTTCCTTTGTCTTTCTCTGCTCTGTCCGATTTTATGATCATCAGTGATAAAGGGCTGGGTTGCTCTGGGGCAGAATTGACCTGATGGGGGGTGGGGTTGGGTTATTCTGCTGGGGTGGCCTCTGTCAGTTAGGTGGGGTGCCACCTACACCCAAGCGACCAATGTGGGGGGGAGGAGTGGCCCGAGAGTGGACAGTGTTCTCTGTTGTACGTGGGATGAATGTGCATTAGAGTCAGTAGAAAGGCACACAGACAAGGGGGCAGACGCCAAAGCCATGGGCCTTGACAAATAACAACAACAGCTGTGCGGTGGCCAGATACCCACCTGAAAAGGTGGGAAGACGTGACAATCACCTGGAAAGGTTTATAGCCCTGGAAGTCATCAGGGGCTGTTCTCCTGTGTCCACAGAGTGACCATGAGTCATCAAAAATGATTGAATGCACACCCATCTTTTATCGTGGCTTTGTTCACGATAGCAAAGAGTTGGAAACAACCCTAAGTGCCCATCAACAAACGAATGGATAGAGAAGCTGCGGTATATTCACACAATGGAATACTACACTGCACTGAAAAACAAGGAACTCATGCAATATTATTCAAAATGGGTGACCCTGGAGGACGTTATGCTGAGTGACATATCTCAGTCATAAAAGGACAAATACTGCATGGTGCCATTGCTGCAAAACAGGACTGACATCAGTGTTGAGAGAGACTGAGAAAGAGGGGATAAATAATGTATGCTACATTGAGACAGATGAGGGAGAGAACTGTTTAAAAGGGATATATGATTAGGTATTATTGTCATGACAGGAGTCCTGAACCAAGGCTGGGTAATGGAGTGGACTTGGGGGGAGGGATTGTATAACAATGAAATAATTTTTCTTTTACTTTTCAAAGAGAAGAATGAACAGGGCGGGGGAGGGGTAGGCAGGGAGAAAAGTGCAACAATGAATGAATGGAAATCCAAAGTCTGTAAATTTTCATTGAAATTAATAATTTAAAAAAGTGATTGGAAGACAGAGAGTATGAAAGAAACACCACCATTTTTTTTTCATACCAAAAGATTCCTTATTAATTTACTGTCATAATTCGTTTAGAAGTTCTATAGGACCTTGGCATATGCTGAGTGAAATATCTCAGTCATAACAGGACAAATATTGCCTAAGGCCACTGTTGTAAAGCGGGACTGACATTGGGGTTGGGGGAAGACTGAGAAAGATGGGACAAATAATGTACACTGCATTGAAACAGAGGAGAGAAAGAACTGTTTAAAAGGGATCTATGATTAGGTATTATTGTTATGACAGGAGTCCAGAACGAAGGCTGCACAGTGGAGTGGACTTGGGGGGAGGGATTGCATAACAATGAAGGGTTTTTCTTTTACTTTTCAAGGAGAAGAGGGGTGGGCAGGGAGAAAAGTGCAACAATGAATGACTGGAAATCCTAAGTCTCCGGAAATGTTCATTAAAATTAATTCAACAACATACACATACACAAACAAGAGAGTACAAGGAAGAATCTGGGAGTCTCAAACTTTATCCTGATTCTTTGACTTTTCTCTTGAAGGATCAGTGAAGGTGAGGCAGACCCCCGCCTCCAACCATGTGAGTTGACACACGGTAACTACAGCTGATGTGTGTTGACGAGGATGGCTCAGGAAGGGACAGGGGTTGAGGTATGTTGTTTACCTAACGACACTGCCAGCCCTGTGGTGAGAGTACATCACAACATTTCCCATCAGGTCAAAGACAACTTCCACCTTTGCAATTTCATGACAGTAATTATAACATTTCAAGTCGTGTTCCCCTCACCGCTCCCCTGTAACATAAGCATGGATATAAACGCGGAGTCCACCCGGAAAGGAAAATTCCCCAGAAGCTGTGGAAAAGGGTAGAATAAGCATTGGGCTTCAAATCCAAAGGTCAGCCATCGACCGCTCTGGAGGAGACAGACTTTACAATCTCCTGCTAAAGATTGACAAGGATGGAAACCCCGTGGGGGCGATTCTCTTCTGTCCTACTGGGTTGCCAGGAGTCAAAAATCAGTCGACCACATTGGGTTTAATTTTCCTCCCTTGGTAAACCTAAATAATCCTCAGTTCCCGTGTATTTGTCGATTTGTGCGACAGTACAGTTCTTTTCCCTCTGTGGCTGTCTTGTTTTACTCAGGATAGTGAAAAAAGTACTTCTGATTAAGGCCACGGTCTTTCTGATCACTTGCGAGGCTTCTGAGAGGTGGACGATGAATAAGGAAGACAGAAGAAGAATTGACGCCTTTGAGCTGGGGAGGTGGAGAAGAGCCCTGAACATCCCAAGGATGGACAAGAAAATAAACAGATATATCTTGGAGAGGTGGCAGCCAGAGTCCTCCTTGGAGGCGAGGATGATGAGGCTTTCACCTCACATTCTTTGGGCATGTTGCTGGGAGGGGCTATTCCTCGGAGAGGGACAGGATGCTTGGAAGGGTGGAGGGTCGAAGACCTTCAGCCCGGTGGATTGATGAGGTGACTGGCCCGCAATGGGCTCTAGTGTGTCAGGAAGTGTGAGGAAGACAGAGCATAGAACAGGGTTCAGACCTGCTGTTACGAGTCTTACTCAGCTCTATAGCACCTAACACCACCACCACCACCGAGAAATACCACGTCGTGTTCTTGATTCAGACTCCGTTTCTCTTTATGTCTGAGTATTTGTTTGTGTGTGTAGACCACTTTCTGCCAAGGCACTCGGGAGATCCTTTTGTTTTATAAATACATAAATATTGATGACATGTTGGGCATGTGCATGGGTGTTTAGAGAATGAGGGGACAAGCTTTACCCTCAAATCCTTTATCCTAAGAGAAGGGTTAGAGCCCTAAGTTAGGAAGAAAATGAATAAACGTGTATACCATTAAATAAATATAACTGATGGTTCTGATGCTTTGATTACTATCTTATCTAAGGAGTTCAAATATGCAATATTCAAACATTTAGTACTTTTTT
>NW_006399958.1:3178456-3180248 GCF_000299155.1 Elephantulus edwardii
TTTTGTGTGAGTGTACCATCAAATCAGATCTGACTGGTACAGGAGGAGATTGTCCCTCCTTCCCCGGCAGAGCATCTGGTGGATTCGAACCGTGCACCTCTGGGATTGTAGTTGCAGCTCCTTGCCACTAGGCCACCAGAGCTCCCCTTAATAAAAATTTTATTTTTTTAAAAAATCACTCTGTCTGTAAATATTTATTAAAATGAATTAAAAAAGTCATTCTGATTGTCTAGCTAATGTATGTCCTTTTGGTCGGCTCTTCTCAGTAACTCATTAAGTTAATGTCTTCACCACGGGTGGGGGGTGGGTGGGTCTGGTGTGTAATTTTTAGAGCTGTGAAGCAGGAGTGGCGTCTACTTCCTAAACCACATGCTTCTGAAAACTCTATGGACTTGGAGAAACAACGATAGCTATGGAAAGGCATCAGGTCTTTTGTTCATAGAAACGCTATGAGTGGATCCTGACTTGATGGCAAACAACAACAACAAACTGACAGATTAGGGCTTTCAGTCTCCCATCTGTCCCCTGTGAGGAAGACACAGTCTCCTGTCTTAACATTTTAGGGCTCAGGAAACCGCTGGGAAGATGCTACCAGTCATCAAGCTCAAGTCAACTGCAGGGACTTTGGGTTTGGGGGCTAGGAATTGTGATTAATCATGAGGCTGTCAAAAAACAGGTCCCGGAACCTCTTCTCCAGGGACCGAGGAGTCCCAGCCGCTGGAAACCTGGGGAGGGAGGGGGCAGTCCTGCTCTGCCCTGTGGTCCTGTGAGCGTCCTCAACCGGGGTGGGTTTGGGTTTGGATATGTTATCCAGAAGCAGTCCCTGCAGACAGACATCATACTTGGTAAAATCAGAGGACAGGGATAAAAGAAGACAATGAGACGGGACAGAACAGTGGCTGAACCCGTGGACTCAGGCACAGCAGAGACTGTGAGGCTGTGGTGCGACCCCGCAGTTGTGTGGTGTTCTCTGTAGGGTAGCTGTGAGACGGGGTTTGGGGTTACAATCCCTAGCCTGTTACTCTGCCAAATCAAAACAAAGCTCTACTTGGAACTGACTTCGGGACCCTGAAAACAACAAATGACGAGATTTTATATGCACCCTTTCTCCCTGCTACCTTCAACCCCATTCTTCCCAAGGATGAACTAACTCTTTGTTTGTTTACCCATGAACAGTCACGAGTGACCTTGTCAGGGGGCAGGGAGGAAACCGAGCCCAGACCTCAGACAAGCTGTTTTAGTTAAGTCACACACGCCAAATTTTGCAACGCCTGCATATATTTCTTGAGAACTTAATACTCAATGGTTTCTGATAGTATCTGCATCCAAAAGTCTCAAGATGGAACTTATGGACCCCTGCTGATGACGTCTGTCTTGTACTAACCACAGGGCAAACATCCCTTCATGATGGGCTTGGATCTGCAGACCAGTCAACAGGGAAGACACAAAATGTTAGGAGACCTTGTGATCGCCCTTGAGCTGTGACTCCAGCTGGCAGCAGCCGGGACCTTGTCCTTCTCCAGGGGAACCATTTCTTTCTTGTTGTTGTTGTTGTTATGTGCCGTCGAGTCGTTTGCGACTCATAGCAACTCTATGTACAACAGCCCTAAACCCTGCTCTATCCTGTGCCAATCTCATTGCCTCTGACACACCCATGCCGATTACCCCAGTCACTGAACCAATCCACCTCATAGAGGGTCTTCCCCTCCTGCGCTGTCCCTCTACTCTATGCAGCATGATGTCCCTCTCTAAAGACCTGTCGCTCCTTACAACATGTCCAAAGTATGTCAGA
>NW_006399958.1:3180893-3183079 GCF_000299155.1 Elephantulus edwardii
GGTATGGAGACAGGACACATCCCTGACGTACGCCCTTCCCAATTTTGAACTACTTTTTTAATTTTGTCCTATGTACAACAACTTCTTTCTTACATATATTTTTATTTTATATTGGTTTGCATATGGACTTTGTCCATACTGTGTTTCATTCCTTTAAGTGTGTTTCATACATTCCTTCATTCAGTGTGTTTCAGCCAATCATTCCCATACACAGTGTTTTAGAAAACCAATCACCATTGATCCACGCCCGCTATCACCTCATCATTTCTGGTCCCGATTGGATCTTTCCTAATCCCTTCACCTTCTCCCTCTGCCCACCAAACTTTGCAGCCCCCTAATTCCCCGCTTCCCTACCCTCAGCCCACTACCCCGTACCCTTCCCCCTTTGGATTTTTGTACAGATCTTACTAGTTTTCTTTCTGTTTCTACAATATTTGTCTTGTACGGTATTTGTCCTTATATGCCTGTGTTAGTTCACTCAGCATAATGCTCTCCAGCCTCTCCCAAGCTAGTATTTTTTCAAAATCTTTGCTACTGAATGCCGCATAGTATTCCATTGTGGCAATGTACCATAATTTCTCAATCCAGTTGTTTTTTTGATGGACATTTAGGCTGTTTCCATGTTCTTGCATTGTGAATAACACTGCTATGAACATCGGTGTACAAATCCACATTTGTGTCTTGGTTCTTTTTTCCTTGAGGTATTTTTATAACAGTGGAAAATAGCGGAGGCATATGGGATTTCTATGTCCAGCTTTTTGAGGAAATGCCAAGCTGCCTTCCAGAGTGGTTGTGCTATTTTACAATCCCACCAACAGTGTATGAGAGTTCCAATCCCTCCACAGCCTCTCTAACATTTATTGCTGGCTGTCCTGTTAAAATTTGCCACTGCTGCTGGGGTGAGATGGTATCCCCTTGAGATTTTCATTTGCATCTCTCCAATTGTCAGTCAGTGATTTTGAGATTTTCTATTTTCTTCGTGTATCTGTTGGCCATCCTACTGTCCTCCTCTGCGAAAAGTCTTTCCATGTCTTTTGCCCATTTTGTAATTGGGTTTTCGGTCTTTTTCTTGGAGAAACCCTGTAGGATTCTGTAAACTTTCATTATGAGACCCCGGTCTGAGCTATGTTAATTGGCAAAATGTTTTTCCCCCCCAGTCAATAGATTTCCTTTTCACCCTCTTGAAGAAGTTTTTTTTTTAATTTCTTTATTTTTCATTTCAATGAACATCTACAGAGATTTTGGAATTCCATTCATTCATTGTTGCACCCCTCTCCCTGCCCCCCTTCCCCCACCCCCTCTTGAAGAAGTTTTTGATGAGTACAGGTGGTATAACCAAAGGTGGTATAGCACTGGTCTGTGCGTTGCTGTACAGAAGTAACTCGTGATGGCTGTGATGCTGAAGCCTGTGACAGTGATGTGACAATCGTGGTAATGGGCACCCATGGTGGACAGTGTTGGCTGGAGCTTCCCGACTAAATCAAGCCTGGAAGCAGGAGCGGCATCCACTTCCAAAATGGCTTGCCTCCGGAAACTCTATGTACGAACAGTGCTCAGGCTGTTCGTTCACAGGGTCGCTATGAGTCGTCTACGACTCGACGGCATTAAACAACAACAACAGGGACTTAATCTTTAAAAGGTCTCATATATCGGTGTTATCCTCTCCTGGTTGTGCCAGGAGCTGGTCCTTCTTGATAATATGTGCAAAGTGTTATTATTAGGTTCTATGATGTGAGCTCCAAGGTTTGTGACCCTATGGCCGACGGCATCGTCCTTCAGGATAGATTTTAAAATGGTCTTTTTTTAAAAAAATTAAAAAAATTATTTTTGTGTGTTTGTACTGTCAAATCGGATCTGACTGGTACAGGAGAAGATTGTCCTTCCTTCTCCAGGAGAGCATCTGGTGGATTCGAACTGCTTACCTCTGGGATTGCAGTACAGCTTCTTGACACTAGGTCACCAGTACTCACCTAAAATGGTCTTTTTTATTATGAATGCAACAGCATTCTTCCTCAATTTTCATTCCCAGCAAAATACGGCATGTGATTGTCTGGTTCAGAATGGCCAATGCCAGTCTCCCTCAACTTGCTAATGTCTCAGTTGTCAATCTGTGTGCGTCCCATTTAATTTTGGGCAACTTCTAATTTTTTTTCTTTCCTGTTGTGTACCGAAGAATCAATCAGATC
>NW_006399958.1:3185249-3191872 GCF_000299155.1 Elephantulus edwardii
AACCACCAAAAAGCAACGTACAAACACAACGAAACATGGTCCCATCCAAGGCCCCTCTCACAATCCATTCTGGAGCCACTCTCTCAGTTACATCCCGTAGAGAATCCACATCTTTTTTTGGCTACCTTTCTTCTTTACTTCAAGCATGACAACTTTACCAAGCACGGTGTCTGGAAGGTGAAGTCTGACTGTCCTTCCTTTTAAGGAGTAGACTGTCCGCACCCTCTATCAAGTCAAATTTATTGTTTCCTCTGGCAGTTCAGGTAGAGTCATGATGCGTCATTAGGCCAAGAAGCCAGCGTCATGGCAACTAGCCTCCTTTACCTAGTCTCGTTGACAGAACGCATTGATCATTTCTCAACCATTAGAATGAGGTCAGATAGGCTTTGTCTCACATACTCTGGGCCCGGGATTAAGAAGGACCAGGCCCTTGTTAAAGAAGAGGGTCAGTAAAAAAAAGAGGAAGAACTTCAAAGAGATGGACTTACTACAGTGAGGGCAAGAATAGGCTTATGTCCAGCCGTTAACTGTGAAGATGGACCAGGACTGTGCAGGACTCCCTCGTGTTGGAAGGAGGGTCCCTGTGGATTTGAACTGACTCAATGCTGGACCAACGGGCAGCGCCATGGAAGAGGAATTAGAGATTGTGATCGTTCAAACTCTAGCATTATGGAAAATACTAGAGCTTTTCAAGAGGAGGATACAAGAATGGTTGTACCAACTTGAGGACTAGAATCAACACACTTGTACCGATAGAAATTGTTGAGATGATCTGTTTGGCTAAGTATATTATTTACCAGAAAAAGTTTGAAAAAGAAATAAGGGTGGGCAGGGAGGAAATTGTGCAACCATGAATGAATGGACGTCCAAAGTCTCTGTAAACTTTCATGAAAATAGATTCCATCACACAATGGAATACTACGCTGCACTGAAAAACAAAGAACTCATGAAATATACCAAAAGGGTGACCCTGGAGGACGCTATGTTGAGTGAAGTATCTCAGTCACAAAAGGACAAATACGCCATGGTGCCACTGTTGTAAAATAGGACCGACATACCACCAAGTCAGACCCTCCAGCAGGTTTTCAGAAACTGTAAGTCACACAGGAGGAGACTGCAGATCCCAACAGCTGTTGGATTCGAACTACATGGGTTCAGGAATGCAGCACAGTCTCTTAACCACGAATCCACCAGAACTCCCTCCCATGTTGATGTTGTGAGCTTTTGAGTCAGAACAGATACATAGCTGACCCCCCCTTACCCACCCCAGTCGGTTTTCAGGGGATGTAAATCACACACGACAAGATTACCCAAATTGTTGTTTTTGTTGTAATTTTTTAATTTAATTTTTTTGGATTTCCATTCATTCACTGTTGCACACTTTCCTCCCTGCTCCCCCCGTCCCCCCGCTCCTCCAGTTCGCTTTTCTCTGTGAAAAGTAAAAAAAAAATTCTTTCATTGTTACACAATCCCCTGTCCCAGTCCACTCCACTGTGCAGCTTTCATTCTGGATTCTTGACATGACAAGAATATCTAATCATATATCCCTTTTAAACAGTTCTCTCCCTCATCTGTTTCAATGCAGCACACATCATTCATCCCCTCTTTTCTTAGTTCCCCCCCCAAACTCTGATGTCAGTCCTGCTTTACAACAGTGGCACCATGCAGTATTTGTCCTGTTGTGGCTGAGATATTTCACTCAGCATAAAGTCCTCCAGGGTCACCCATTTTGAATAATATTGCATGAGTTCCTTGGTTTTCAACGCTGCATAGTATTCCATTGTGCGAACATACCAGAGCGTCTCTATCCATTGTTTGTTGATTGCCTTCAGTCCAGCAGAACTCATAGTGAGGCTGTGAACAAAAAGCCTGAAGACTTTCTATAACTATAAATGTTTATCAATGTTCATAGAGTTTCCAGAGGCCTGTGATTTAGGAAGTACGTGACACTTCTGCTTAATGCTAGCATTATTTATAACAGCAAAGAGAAGCAGACAACTCAGTGTCCATCAACAGAGGAATGCCTAAAGAAACTATGACAGAGTCACACAGTGGTTTGGGTTTTTTTAAAAAATGCCACAATAAAAACAGATAAAGAGTTCAGTACAATGTGGGTGGGTTCAGAAGAAACTGAAATAGGAATCCAAGTCAAGGGTCACCTCAAGACTTGACCTGACCTCCTTCAGATCTTGATGTCTTAATATGTGATGATACCTACCCTCTCAAGAGATAAGACAGTTCTCCTCGGATTAGCTTCCTGGAAACCTGGTCTGAAGTGACTCCAGTTCCAATCAGTTTGGCAGAGATAATGGAATTATCTCCAGAAATTGAATCTGAAGATCTGGTGACCCAGCCCACTACACCATCCCATAATAAAGGATGTCTCTTGATCCTATTTGAAGGTTAAGTTTGCCAGTTTCAAGACTGTTGTTGTTGTTATGTGCCTTGAGTTACACTTGCAACTCACAGCGCCCCTATGTACAACAGCCCCAAACCCTGCTCTATCCTGTGCCAATTGCACTGTCTCCGACACTCCCATCCCCATTACCCCAGTTTAAAGACTAAGATGAGCCTATTTCAGGCCATGGTCTTTACAGTCTCTTGGTACATATCCGAGAGCTGGGTAGTGACCAAGGTTGAGAAAAAGAATGATGTCTTTGAGTTGTGGTGTTGGAGAAGAGCACCTAATACCTCATGGACTACAACAGAACAAATAGGTCTTAGAACAAGTACAAGCCAGCGTGCGTCTTGGAGGCAAGGATGGTGACGTTTTTTGGTGTTGGTTGTTGGTTTTTTTTTAACATTATTATTATTTTGTGTGTGTGTACTGTCAAATCGGATCTGACTGGTACAGGAGGAGACTGCCCCTCCTTCTCCAGCAGAGCATCTGGTGGATTCGAACCGCTCACCTCTGGGATTGAAGGATGGTGGAGTTTTGTCTCACATACTTTGGACATGTTTTTAATAGAGGGTATTCCTTGGAGGGGGAACATCATTCCCGGAAAGAGGCGAAGGCCTTCAACCAGGTGGATTGGTACAGTGACTGCAGCCATGGGCCCAAATGTACCTGAGGTAAAGAGAGCAGCACAGGATAGAACAGGGTTCAGGTGTGTTGTTCTTGGGGTCTCTATGAGTCACACTCAACTCAATGGCACCTACCAATGAGGGGCCCAGAAACCTCTGCAGCACTTGCACACGCACTGAGTTATCTGAACCTTTTCCGGAAGGGTCATTTCCCAGAATCCCCACCTCCACGCATGAATAAACAAGAACCTCCTTCTCACATAGATCTCTATAAGCCCCAGGATTCTTGTATCCAGTGAGTCAGGCTGCCATCCTTCCATCCTTCTTTATCTCTCCACAATGAACATACCACGGACCTCCAGGAGAAAAATCCCAACTTTCTCCTTGGAGCCTGGGATTTCTGAGGCTCTTTTCACATACTTTGGGCATGTGGTCAGGAAGGAACTGTCTTTGGAGAGGAACAGTCTGCTTGGAAGGGTGGAAGGACAGCACAGGAGAGAGGAAGACGCCGGAAGAGACGGATTGATGCTATAACTGGGAAAATGGGGATAGGTGTGTGAGCGTTAGTGAAACTGACTCGGGAGAGGACAGAGCAGGCTTCAGAGCTGTTGTATAGAGGGTCACTATGAGTCGCAGGCAACTTGTGGGCACATAACAACAACAATAACAAAAATTAGGTAGCAACTTGAGCTTTGGGATTTTTAAAAAAGTTTTATTCACTGATTGTTGCATATTTTCTCCCTTCCTCCTGCCTCTCCTCTCCCCTAAGACACTTTGAAGTGTACTTCTTGGTCCGGATTGTTTTCATATATATAATAAACCTAATCATACATTCCTTTCAAACAGTGCTTCCCCTCCTCTGTATTGCTCTCAGTATTTTGGAAAAAAAAATAGCTGAGTGTATTAACCCTGCAGACTTTCCCAAGGCAATACGTCTTCTAATTTCCAGGCACCAGTAGCCAGGAAATTAGAAGGAGCATTGCCATGGGAAAGTCTGCTGTTAGGGACCTCTCCAAAGTACTGAAGAGCAATGGTATCTCTTTGGAGACTAAGGTGCGTCTGATACAGGCCATGGTCTTCGCAATCATTTGTTATGCATCAGAGGGTTGGACAAATACTAGGGAAGATAGAAGGAGAATTGAAGCCTTTGAGCTGTGGTGCTGGAGAAGAGTATTGAGGGTACCATGGACTGCTAGGAAAACAAACAGATCCATCCTGGAGAGTGTTAAACCAGGCTACTCCTTGGAGGCAAGGATTCTGGGGCTTCATCTGACATACTCTGGACATGTTGTAAGGAGGGGCGGGTCCTTGGAGAGGGACATCATGCCTGGGAGGGTGGAGGGACAGCGCAGGAGGGGAAGACCCTCTATGAGGTGGATTGATTCAGTGACTGGGATAATCGGGATGGGTGTGCCAGAGGCCATGCGATTGGCACAGGACAGAGCAGAGTTTAGAGCCGTTGTACACAGGGTCGCTATGAGTCGCAAGCGACTCGACGGCACATAACAACAACAACAACCACTACCATCCATGGGAAACCTCTGATATATATGGAATTCCAAGGAATGAAAGGTTGTTATTTGTGAGAATTTAAAGGAATGAGAGGAGTATGAGATTCAAAGAGATGTTGTGTTGTTGTTGTTAGGTGCCTTCCGGTCAAGTATGTCTCGCAGCGACCCTGTGAATAACAGCTCTGAACCCGGAAGCCCGTCCTGTCCTGTGCCGTCCTCAATGACTCTGACACATCCGAGCTCATCGCTACACTCTCTGTGTCCATCTATCCTACTGAGGGTCCTTGTCTCTTTCACTGACCCTCCACTTTCCAGTGAGAGACATTAGTTACTTGCCCCATCCAAGGGAAGCCTCTGGTACGTGTGGGCTTTAAAGAAAGGAATGAAAAGGAAAAGAATAAAAGCACACAGTCTAGAGAGTTATTTGGAACAGAGAAGCCTTAAAAAGGAAGGCACTTTCATATCTGGTTTGTTTTGTTTGGTTTTTTTCTTGTTGTGTACCATTGAATGGGATCCAACTGATACCAGAGGAGATTGCCTCTTCGTCTCCAGCAGAGAACCTGGTGGATTCAAACAGTGGGCCTTCAGGATTGCAGCACAGCTTCTTGCCACTGGGCCACCAGAGCTCCCTGACAGCTTCATATCCAGAGGTGCAAGGGAGCTTCTTCTTTGATATAATTGAAGCCTCCCTTGTGTATGTCTGGTCCTGACCAGTCAATTCAGGACTAGTCGGTAGAAAGTACTAGTTTCATGTCATTGTTGTTGTTATGTGCCGTCGAGTCGCCTGCGACTCATAGCAACCCTATGTACAACAGTCCTAAACCCTGCTCTATCCTGTGCCAATCGTACTGTCTCTGGCACTCCCATCCCAATTATCCCAATCACTGAATTAAAAAAAAACCCAACAACACACCACCAAAAATGACACCACAACCAAACCACAAAACAGCACAGAATGAAATGCTGTTAAGTGGATTCAATTTCTAGCAACTGTTTGAGAACCTTTCAAATCCCTCTTGTCATAAGCAAAAGGACAAGACACCATGCCTGCTTCTGCTAACTAAGGGAGTACACCCTCTCTATCCAGGCACTTAGTGGAAAGAGTCTCTTTAAAGTGCGAAAGAGCAAGGAGATCACTTTAAAGACTAAGGTACATCTGACCCAAGCCGTGACACTGTCAGTTGCTTCCATTCAAGTTGCATGTGCTATGTGGACGAGGAATAAGGAAGGCTGAAGAATTGATGCCTCTGAGCTGGAATGCTGGAAGGGAGCATGGATTATCTTTTCCAGCAGACGGCCAAATTCTGTCTCGGAGGTAGTGCCACCAAGGTGCTCCTTAGAGGCAAAAGTGGTGATACTTTGTTTTACATACTTTGGATAATGTTGTAGGAGATGCCAATCTTCACAAAAACACAGCATGCAAAGAGGGAAAGAGACCTTCAATGAGGGGGAGGGACACAGTGGCAGTAACAGCGGGTTTGAATAGGACACAGATTGTCAAGACAATGCAGGACATTGACCACAGACAGAACCACAGTTCAAGTGACCCAACGCGCATACACACAGCATGGATGTCAAGATGTGTTCACAGGTGAGCTCTGGTGGCTTAGTGGCAAGAAGCTTCACTGCAGTCCCAGAGATGTGAGGTTCAAATCCACCAGCACCAGATGCTCTGCTGGAGAAGGAGGGGCAATCTCCTCCTGTACCAGTCAGATCTGATTTGACGGCACACACATTTAAAAAAAAAAGATGTGTTCACAGAGGAAGACGTCAGCTTTATTCATTGCCATAAAGCCCATTTGATAATTAAGAAATATCTCATAGGGTAAGGTTCAGAGCTACTGTTCATACGTTGCTATTAGTTGTGACTCTAAGGCACATAACAACAATAAAGTAACAGAGGTAAAAAAAAATCTCAATAATTACTAACCTCTCAATTAATAGATACCAACTTTTTCATAAAACCCCAAGCAAAAGTAAAAGAAATATTCTTTTCTACAACATTTTTTTGAAACTTTTTTTAAATTTTGGGAGCTCTGGTGGCCCCGTGGCAAGAAGCTGCATTGCCATCCCAGAGGTGCTCGGTTC
>NW_006399958.1:3191983-3196262 GCF_000299155.1 Elephantulus edwardii
CAAAGTTCACACCAGATCTTTCCATTTCCTTTAGCCAGCACGCCCTCCACTCATCAGATTGTGTGACCCCAGGATTAAGGACCCCCTTTCCCTCTCTGGATTCTTATACCTGTTCTACCATAATGGTCTTATACAGTATTTGTCATTATGGGACTAAGTTATTCAGTCACCATAATGTTTTCCAGTCCCTTCCAAGTTGGGGAGTAATTTACAAAATCATTGCTCCTGCGTGCTGCGTAGTATTCCATTGTGTGAATGTCCCCTAACTTCTCAATCTATTCCATTGTGGTTGGGCATTTGGGCTGTTTCCATGTTCTTGTGATAGTGAATAACTCTTCTATAAACATTGGTGTACAAGTCTCCATTTGAGCCTCAATTCTCATGTTCTCAGGGTATATTCTAAGCAGTGGAATGGCTGGGTCGTACGGAATTTCTATGTTTAGCTTTTAGAGAAAGCACCAGACTGTCTTCCAGAGTGGGTGTACCACTGGACTACTATCTGCAGAAAGATGAAACAGGATCCACATCTCACATCATGCACAAAAAATTAACTCAAGGTGGATCAGAGACCTGGGAGTAAAGCCCCAAAGCATAAAGTTCATAAGAGACAAACTGGGATCAAGCTTAGAATCTTGATCCTAATCTACCTATGGTATACAGGGTATACCAAATACAGCCAGAAGATTAAATCCATATGTGCATCAAAAAACTTTTTCCAACAGGGTGAAAAGAAAACCTACCGACTGGGAACAAACATTTGGCAGTGTTATCTCAGACAAGTGTCTCATAATGAAAGTTTACAGAATACTCCTGGGCCTCCAGAAGAAAAAGACTGATAATCCAATGACAAAATGGGCAAGAGACGTGGAAAGACCTTTCACAGAGGAGGACATTCAGGTGGCCAACAGACACATGAAGAAATGCTCCAAATCACTGGCAATAAGAGAGATGTAAATCAACGATTTTTTTTTGTTTATCACATATTTATTAAAGACATCATTTACGGTGTGTAAAAAAGATTGCCCTGATATACACAAATATTTGATAATGTGAATTAAAACACTACCCTCAACCCCCTCAGGTCCAAACCAGCATTCAACGTAGATTGGCTTGATCTTGAAATGTAATCCAGTAAGACTGAATACCAAACACTTCAGGTCCTGGACAAGGTAGTAAAATACTCGTAAGCCTTCTGCATCGTTGGACTGATTAACATCAATAAGGGAACCAATTTTTGATGTTGTGAAAGAAATGTGTTCATCTCCAATGACAATTTCAAGCTCCCTGCTGGCCTACTCGGTCAGGACGAGGCCAGAAGGCATCATCCTCTTGGGTAATTTCATTGTCATCAATTATTCTCTTCAGTTCTTCCATCACACTTTTATGTACATAAGCCTCTTTTTTCTGATCATGACATCATTTTTGTAATTGCTGTTGTTGGCATATCTCAATTTCCCGTCGGGTCGGAACTCGAACTCCAAGAACTCGGGGCCGAACTTGCCCTTGTGGCTGACGTAGTAACGCAGGTAAAGGTCGCTCTCCATGGCTAGCAAAAGCCAAAGGAGAACAATGCGCTATACTAAACCTCCCCGTGGCCGTGCGCGCCAGCTGCTGACGCCAGAGCAGAGAGGTAGCAACGTCCTACCCGGTGCCTGGCGCGCTTGCAATGCTCATCAACAATGTTTTGAACGCAAGAGATGTTTTACTCCTTAGCCAAGCGGGGCAGCTACCCAGGCTCCTTACCAGACAGAGCTCAAGCTCGTTGGATGCTATTTTTCAATCCACCCTGACATCTGTAGCTGAGATTTGGTTACTTCCAAACTGGGACCCTTTCTGGAGCCTTGTCTATCTACCCTGCAATCCTCAGCTGCTGGTTTACTCAGCCTTCCTCAGCCCCCCACCTCCCACCCCTGCAAAGCCTACAATCTGTAGCAGAGAATGTCTCCCCTTTAGTCTGGGGGCCTCACCCAGAGCAAGTACTAACCAAAGGCCGTGCCTCGGGCTACCTCAATCCTCCAGTAACCCCAATCCTCCGGCAGCCACAATCTTCCAGCTGCTCCAATCCACCAGCCACTCCAATCCTCCAAAAGCCCTAATCCTCCGGCCACACCAGTCCTCCAGGGCCCCAATCCACAAGCCTCTCCAATCCTCCGGCAGCCCCAGCCCACCAGCCACTTGCTGGAGGAGCTCGACAGTCTGTTTAATTACAGCCTCAGAAACCCAACGGAGGAACAGCTGTATGATTCCATTCTGACCTCATGGCAATGAGTTTTGAGATTTGCGTCCTTGAACGTGGGATGGATGATGCCAGACTATCCCTGGAAACCTTAACAAGGCTGGACCTGGTCACCCAAAGCCATCATGAGGCCCGGACGCCAAGACAAGAGAAGATGCTGAACCTTTAGGGGCCTGGACATCGGGGTGAGGGAAGACATTGAGGAAATCCTCACACGTTTTGTTGTCAGGTCTCTCCCTTAGAAACAAAACACCCCCAGAGTCTCCAAGATGGGGAGACAGGTTTGGGGAGCTCATCTCCTGTCTCTTAACTGCTGTTATACATCTTCAAAGTCAGAACCAACTCACAGCTGACCCTTCAGCGGGTTTTGAGAGGCTGTAAATTGCCTAGGAGGAGATTGCCCATCTTCCTTCCATGGATTTGAACCACGTACCTTTGGGTTAGCAGCACTACTCCTTACCATGTGGCCACCAGTTGTTGTCATGAACCTTCAAGTCAGAACCGACTCCTAGCTGACCCTCCAGAGGGTTTTCAGACACTGTAAATGGCACAGGAGGAGACTGCCCATCTTTCTCTCACGGAGCCGCTGGGATTTGAACCACGTGCCCTTGGGTTGGCAGTGCAACTCCTTACCACTAAGCCACCAGGGCTTATACAGCTATATATGCTAGTCTATATAATAAGGTTTCCCCCCTCAAACCTCTGTCTCCAGCATCAAGTTTCCCACCCCCCGCACCAGTGCCAGAATCATATTTTTTTTGCATTAAAAGACACTCATGGGTATCTGAAAAATCCCTTTAAAGGTGCACATTCTCAGAAACATATTGCAGCAAATACGTGCCTTTCAATGCATCTGGCTTACCTTGTTGAAGATGAGGGTCAGCGAAGGAGGGGAGGCCTCCCCAGGAATGGATGGACAACAAGGCTGCCCGATGGTCTTAGGGACAGTGGAGGTTGGGAGGGTGGCGCAGGGCTGGCAAGCTCTCCTCCTGCTGTCCTTGGGGGTCACCTGGAGTGCCCCCCCTGAAGGTGCCAAAGAACAACCGTGTCAAGTAACATGGTTGGGAACACGTGCTATCTTCTGAAGAAATGCATACCCTATACCTTCTCAGCAAGGCTGTGTCCAAGGGGAAGTTAATCAATACCCACCAAACCTGTTTGCTATCTGATTTTAGAACAAGCTGCATCCCATCTTGGTTGCAGGTCTCCAGATCCAGCTGCCATAAACCCCCCCTTCCCACCCCCCAAAAAAACCACAACCAAACCCTACAAAAAACCCACCCAGCCCACATCTATGGCCAGGGAGCATATAGATTCTCATTCGGTCCCTGCAGAACGAAGCAGACTGGTCCCGGGGACTCCACACCTGCCAGATTTAAGGAGGTAGCAGCTATGTCTTTCTTCCATGTTGGCTGAATTTAAATCACTAACCTTTGAGTTAACAGGTGAGTCCTTAATCACTGTACCACCAGGGGCCATTTAAGGCCAGAAAATACAATAAAGAAACCAGTGTAGTTGCTCCTATGACTATTTTAGCCGGGTGTGTGAGAGCCAGATGGGACGTGAGGTCTCCCTGGGAAGAAAAGACTCCAGCTTTCTAAATACATGGCTAACCCAGAAGAAAGAGTTTGAAGAAGAGTTTGGAGGTGTTGAGTAACAGAAGACAGAGCAGCAATCTTATTCTTATTTCAGGGCTTTTTCTTATCCAGGAAATGAAATATTAGGCATTTAAAAATATAAAGAGAAAGTGGCTGTTGCAACGTCTCCCAGACACCCACCAGAAAATGCTCCTTAGACACGTAAATTTCTCTCAACTGTCGGGAAGCGGTTAATTGACTAACCATTAAGTAATCATTTAAATCTCAACAGGTTTCCAGGTGGCTGGGGAATGGAGGGCCCAATTGTGAGTAACCGAGGCCATCTGTGGACCTCAGATAAGGGGCGAGGGTGGGGCCCCAGCCTCAATGTCATCAAGTCAATTCCTGGTGACTCAAGATGACCTATAGGACAGAGGTGAATGCCCCCCCCCCCACTGGGTTTGCA